>NC_064028.1:11529423-11533771 GCF_917208135.1 Athalia rosae
ACATTACAACTAGTGTATCACGGTAAAATATATCGTGTGCAGCAGCCAAAAACAAACTGAGGCATAAATGGCTATGGGTAAAAAAAACACTAGAAAAATAAAAGGACATTGCTACTACGCCAACCTACGGGGGCGCAAGAACGAAAACTCTCTTTCCATTCTGGACGATAGCGATGCGGATCGTGATGCCATTCGTCGATCAGATTTGTGTGAGGTAGCGACATTGTGCGCGTTGCTGAGGCGACCAAGTGCCCGCTTCTGTTGAACGGGACGCTTGGTGTGCGTTTGAATCAACCGTTCGGTCGATCCCCCCGCTTTGTACGAGGCGTGGTGCGCGATTGATCGAACGGTTTTTTTTATGCTTTTTTTTCAAATTGTTTCTTTTCAAAGATACACATGAAGAAAAGTTACCATACTTTCACGGGGTAACCTGCTCCGGCTGGAGTTTGGCTCCACCGGGGTGACGTCGCGTTCTCCGCGGCGGAAGGTTGGCGACGAACTTTCGCCCCGTGAAATGCAATTGCCCATGTAGGGTGGTACAATCCGCCCAAGATTGGACCAGGGTACGCTGCTGGTATTACAGCGTCGTCACAATACTGCTCGCCTGGGTCGGTACGGTAGTGGCATTGGGTTGGGATGGTCACGTAGGACCTACGCTTGGCACATGACGTTGGCCACAACGGTGGCGACCAGTGCAGTACCAGGACTGCAATTTGTCATTGGTCTTAAATCGGTGTACAACACCGAGCCAGTGTTGAAATCAAGCACAGTCCTAGAGTTGGCTATCGCCGTTGGTGGCACATTGGCGACCAACACTGGATCAGTGTCGAATAATAGGACTGGCTCAAGCGTATTTTTCTTGCCCAGCCAGCTTCGGCGGGCGTTATTAAAACGACTCCTTAATTATTAGTCGAATGAAAAATTAATTAAAAATGAAAAAAAGAATGAAATAAATTTTGAGACGTTGATATAGGACTGTACTAATATACATATGTATGTTTTTATTTCATAAAATATATATATCAATATATATGAATTATTTATATTCTAAGCATACTAATTGTCATGTTTATAGTATACACGTAAGAATAAAGGCCGAGTATATATTTAGAGTTGTACTGTTTGAAAAAAATCGATTTTTTCTTCTGCCACCACATCGAAAAAAGTTAGTCTTTGAAATGAAAGAAGGAATTTCTATTACACATGGTAAATCGAATTTTCTAAGGCAAATCGTAGCTTCTAATTACCTATTAGTGAAAACGGGATTTCTATTCGACTCACCCTGAAAGTACAGATTCGTAAACGAGTATATGATCTTTATCTCGCAAAATACTCATCATTTCGAATCTGATAATAGATATTATTTTAATGAAATAGAATTAGGTCTGCAAATGGATCTCTTTTTTCGATTTCACAGGCGGTTACTAAAAAAAAAAAATATCAGAACTCCGGGTAACGGATTTGGATCAATCTGCTAAAGGTGTTTACTAAACACCTATATGATTATTTATTACCATAATAAAAAAATTAAAAAAAAAAAAACAGATCAACTGTAATGCAGGAAAACGCATTTGTTCAATGTAATACGTGTTCAAAGGAACTTCATGCATTCGTGGAGCGCCCAACTCGACCACCCTCTCGATCCCCTGCACCAGCAAGCCAGCGACTCACTCTTGAAACCAGTTGCAGTGGTTCAGTAATATTTTTATAATGTTCTTCAATGACATCTGGAACAGAGAATGAATTGATTCGAAGACCGAAGGCTTTCATATAAGTTTGTGAAATACTAATTCCAAATTGTAGATGTATTTGTTCTTAGTGTGTAAATTTCTTTTTCAATTTTCAAAACGACTGGATGTTTTTCGTAAATTACTCAAGTATAACATTAGATGAAAAATTATACCTTTCATACACGAAAATACAACAGTTTCGCTAAAATTACGCTTTCCTTTTCCCTTTACTTTTCTTCCACAACCACTGTAATGAATTTGCACTGCCTTCGAGAGTATGGCATTTAAAATCTTCCCGACGTCGTCTCTCCACGAGTTGGATCCAGCAATTAGGACAGTAATAAGTGATTTCTATGAGAAATTATGAAAACAATATGTGTTTAATGTGAGATTTTGGACGATGTAATTTTTGAATTGGCACATTTAGGAAACAAAATACTGAAAGATATTTTTACAAGTTGCAATTGAGAAATGACCATAGAAAGAGAGTCGGTATTTTTGGTATGAATATATAAACTGACTGATTTCGAGTTATATTTTATCATAAAGATTAAAAGGTATTCTAGACGCACACTTACAAGTGATTGCTTTTTCTGGTCGTCAGTAGATAATTCAATTTCGAAAGTTAAGAAATCATCTAGACTTTTTATTGGTAAAGCGGTTCCCAATTGGTCTCGTACACTTGATACATTTCCTCCTTGCGCATTTCCTCCGACTGACACAATTATAGTATTCTTGATCTCGTCCATTTTCTTATTAAGATCGTACAGAATACTTCTTTTAGCAGAGGTGATCGCAGCGGTAATTTTAATATCCAATTCTCCCATTTTTTCGTCTATGTAGCCCATCCAATTGCCTCGTGAAATATCTAATTTTTGTTTTAACAATCTAATATATCATACTTTCATTGTTGGCTATTGTAAGTAATATTATGAATTATCTGAAGCTATAATTGACTGAATTTAACTACAGAATCATTATTTGGCTTGTTTTGGATGGAAAAAATTGACTGCATTACCATCATCATCAGCTACATTAGCTACATCAACCTGCGAGGCTCTTTGACTTATGTTTTCACGGGGCTTGGCAGAAGGCGAAACATTTCCTGTAGAATCAAACAAATAAATACACATCAGCTTAAGTCGGAAAAAACTGGATTGAAAATTGAGAGGATGGTTCAAGATGTTCTACCATTTATGTCTTTGTCCTTAGGTTCATTATCCTTATGTAACATTCGCCGAGCACTTTTAGGGGTGGACGTTATGTTGTCTGCAAAATTCAAAGAGAAATGAATTTCACACACCTGAGTAAAATCAAAGTGACACTATAATTATTATTTCAGGTTCGAAGTAGTATTACCAGTCACGTCATTGTTTGTTGATAGCTGATTTAGATGTACGCCTGTTGCTGATGGCAAATGTCTCGATTCAGGTGTGGATATAATTTCTACAAACAAACATTATATTCAGTTACAGGGACAATCCAAGTAATTCAATTTGGATACCGACGGAATATTGTTATTACCGGTCTCTTGAGAACTATTCATCTCCTCTATAATTGATTCTTGAAGAAATGATTTTCTAGTACCCTTAGATAATTTAATTGGCAGTGTATCAGTGCCATCGCAGTCATTCTCATCAGTGCTTGCAACATTTGTGTCTTTGTACGATCTCCGAAGACGCCTTGTACCCTGTTCGTAGTCACCTATAGATATAATCAAATGGAATATGAACATAACATTTGTATCTTATTATATTCTTTTTTCAATATTGGTATACTTTGACAACATGAATATTCGCAGAATGAGAATATCTGATCTCAAATATAATAGGGTGATCCAAAAACTGGTAAACGAAGTTTGCCAATAAAGTATTCATAAAAAAATATTTATATCATAATTTTGAATGGTATACTGATATTGATATTTTATGATCTTTAATAAATGAAAATTTCATCTGATGACTGACAAAAAATTATAGGAGTTCAATAAAGTACTTACGAGCTTCCTTTAAGATTGTAATTTTGTATCTTATCCATTCAGGTTCCGGATCTTTTGATTCCTTTAACCAGCGATTTCGTTTTAAATAATCTTTTGGATTGGGATACTGACAGAACCAAGTGCCTTCATCACACACAGCCCACGATCGACAGATTAAGTCCACAGTCTCTTCATTTGCTATATTTGGTTCATTGAATGAAACAACCAGATAATTGGTTTCTTCTTTCAGAGAATTACTAGTCATGCTGAAAATATCAAAAAATCTTGTTTAACTTATCTTACAGAATACTTTTGCACTGAATATATTTGTTTCCATTTCATAGGACTAAATTAATTCGAAGAATCAGCACCATGAATGATAGATAAGTTAAAATAATGAATAGTATACAGGGATGATCACATTAGCGTCAATACCGTCGATTCCTTTGATTTTTGTGGGGCCAAGATTTGTGACCTTGAAGCAAAGCCGCCATGTTTTGGAACGGTATTTCCCGGCGCGAGTTTCTAACGTTTTCTCTCGAGAGTCCTTGCATTGAGTAATTTCGTACGTCGTAGTATGTGATATGATCCTAGTCTTATAAATATCATGGACATTAACGAGTACAAACGAAAACGATGC
>NC_064028.1:11533971-11538971 GCF_917208135.1 Athalia rosae
ATTTTTTTTCCCCAAGTTTTTCGCTGTTTGTCTATAATTAAAGAATTATTTAGTCTTTTTGGTATTTGAACGAGTTTTCTTTCAAATTTTAGAGACTATTGAATGTATTTAGTCTTTTTTTCTTCAATTTTGAATTGAGGAATCTTCTCATGAGTTTTATTTTTTTTTTTCAACATTATATAAAGAATATAAATTTTCGTCCAGATTTTGTATGTGATTTAAAATTTTCCAATGCACCCTTTTATACATCATATAAGTACCCAGATCCGTGCCAAATTAAGAATCTTTCTGTCGATTATTGACAAAGTTATGAAAATTCAAAATTTGATTTTGAAAAATACATGTGTTTTCTCCTTTAAAACTTCCGACGTCTCGGGGGTCGGGTGATTGTTAATATTAAGAGCTGAAATTTTTCAGGGATTTTTTTAAATTTATTTAGAAGAGTTTTAGAGGGCGTCCCGATCACCCTAGTATATATTTATATCAATATTTTCAATTTCTGACCAATGAAGGCCTTATTTATTAATTCATCCATTTATCTGTTTAATAATTCATTTATTCCATTATTTTACACAAATTAATGAAAAGTATTCACTCGAAAAATTACCGTTTAAGCGTGCAGCAGGGATATTGCATATTTTTTGTTTTTTATTTTCAGTAAAACGATCTTGCTCTTGTATTCGTCAGCTGATCGAATCTGTGTGTCATGTTCAAATCTATTAACTCGCATGACACCAATTTCGCGAGAAAAATGAGGCTTATCGAAAACATTTCGACAATTTCCTTTTATGATGTCTTGTCCTTTGAAGCATATTTCACTTGTACGTTCAGGGCTTGGATATTTGTTTTTTTTTACAAGGATTTGTAATATGCGAAAAATCGTTCCATCTTTAAGTAGCACAACGTTGTTTGGGTGAACTGAACTGAGTAAGACGTCTTTCATCCTTACTCCGCGCACAGTTACGAACTCTTGATGTTGGTATAGTTGAACCTCGTTATACTTTTGAACAATGCATTCGGTGATTTCACGGCGTCGTCGTGTTTTTACCGAATCACAGGACTCGAATTCTGCCAAACGATTTACGACCTGCACCAATGGTTTCTTTTGAGATCTCACAAGCTTTTTTAACGACCCAATATAATTTTCACCCCAAAAAGCTGAAAAATCACTCAATGGAGCTTGCATGGTTTTTACATCTTCGGATAAATGAATTAAATTGTGCATATTAAGAATTTGAGAGTCATCGCCATAAAATGAAGGTAACAGGAAAAAGAATTTCCGCAATAATTTATTTGCATAATCTGCTTTGGCAACTGCAAATTCAGAGCTGCAGAGAATACGGCATGCCACGAACAACAATAGATAGTGCTGATAATTATCTTCCGGTAGAATATGGCGTAAAATCAATGGGCCGCAATAAAGTAATACAAATCGAAATTGAGTTGCCTTCCAATGCGCGATGTCTTCAAGGTCAAATACTTTTCTCTGAAATTCGTTGGGAATATCCGGTGTTAGATTCTTCAGTAACTCTTTAAATACTCTGAACATGCTAAGAGTTATTCGTGAAGCACTACTTCTATTTATCCATTTATCCATTAGATATTTTTGTACCCCAAGAAATAAAAGATGCATAGAATCAAGAATCACCAATGATACAGGATCGAATCTCGGTAAGTCTAATAACGGTGATTTACGATCCGGTAAATGATGTTCCTGTTGTCTTTGTCTTTTAAATGATTTTCTAGATCGATTTCTGCTGTTCATTTCTGGATAAACTCTTTTTTTATTGATTGTGACACCTTTCGTCTCACATCTTTCACATGCGTAAAAGCCATTGTGACCTTTGCAACATTTGAGGAAAGATCGCGCAGGACAGTCACTCACTATGGCTTTTATCTTGAACGCATATTGTTTACCATCTATTGAAATACCAATCCGTATGAGCTTTGCCGCCTCTTCCACAAAGTCTCGCATGAAATCGGATGCAGACTTTGGTTTTGAATCGCCACTATAAATCGCTGCAATAAAAGGAGTACTTTCATATTTTGCGTCATACAACGTAGCTAATATTGGCCAAAACTGTTTACGAGAATTTTTGTAAATTTGCATTCCGTCGATATGCACTAAAATTTGTATCGTGTCCTCGGTATAAATGTTGGAAGAAATTCTCTTATCGAGACCCTCCTGTATTCCTAAATAAAGATACTCGCCGCTAGTATTGCGATTGCTCAGCATAGGCTGCACTTTGCGGGAATGAGTCGTGCCCAAGAAGGCTTGCGCTGTTTTTGGCAGAGAGACGTATCCCTCACTCCGTAGAATTACAAGTAACTCAGAAATCACTGAAAGTCTCAACGTTCCTATATTTTTCAACACCCAAGCACGCAACTTGTCCTTGATGCCATGTATAGGTGAATTATTTGAAATTTCATTCTCATATGCCGAAAATTCGCTCTCATTGACCGATAAAACATCAAGTTCATCACAATCATTTGAACGAGGCAAATCCTGAATTTCACAGTTGTCCTCGTAATAAATAGGGCTACCTACAGGGGGATCATTATAGTCTTCAACAGGTGGACTTAAAACCTGATTACTATTAGTGTTCAATGCACAAATAGTATCACTTATTACGACTAAGGATTGTTCAGATGACTGACAATATAAATGCGATTCTTCGTGACGGACAGAATGCTGCAAATCGTCCACGTTATGATTTTCACTCGGATTTTCATCACTGACTTTTTGTTTTTTTATCTTTACAACATAATCATCACTTCCACTAAACATATACGGTTTTCTTTTTAAATCACGGCTTTTTTTACGTCTATAATATTGTTTCAACATGATTTTAATTTTATATTAAACTGATACAATACCAAGCTTTTCCCACAAAGCTCCGTTCAGTTGGTAATATTAGACGTGCGCCCGGAGTAGTAAGAAGGAGAAAGCACTCCGTCATCAAACTTATCTCCAGTTTTGAGGTAAAGTAAGACCCATTTCCACAACTTGCGACGTTAAACTGCTTTGAAAAATACGACACATTTATATGTAATAATTATTATTTGGATGAATCTGTATATATAAAATTTATTTATATCATATATATCATCTAGCTTCTATGTCGAGTCACGTAGTATTAAACATACGGTCACTAGTGCAAGTTCACATCGTTGAGTATAGACACGAATTAGGTCTGAATTCGTTGGTGTAGATGTCACATGTCGGCCACTTTAGGAACTGAATAGTATGACTTTCCACTATTTGAAATCATTATTCACGAGTAAATACGCTGTGTAAGAATTCGTCGCTATTATTTTGTTAAACAAACAAGTTCTAAAATAGATGGGGATTTCCATACCGAGTCACCTAGTCTGTGACTCTCACCATTTTTGATTAGCCTATTTTTTTATTGTCACAGTATACCTCGTAAGAAACATTCATGATTCATTTCAGATTTTCATATTGATTTTTTCAAAAGATATGATTTTTTACGAATTCCGTCGTCCAAAATTTCAAATGCATATAACCCAGCCAGAAACAATGATATCGACAAAAATGAGTACATCATTTTCTTTGCCTCGAATCGTACTTCCAGAAAAAATTATATAAATTTTCCAAATTTTTTTAAAATGTATTTTCGACTTTCAAAGTACAGAAAAACACGCATTTTAGTATACTGAATGAATATGGTTTGTAAAATTTTCGGAAAAATCTCAAAAAAAAGTCGCCAATTCTAGGATTTTTAAGCGTAGTCCAATCATCGACATACAATTCGATCTATTTTTTCCATCAATAAGAATAAATAAATGATTTTGTCGAGAAAAGAAAATACTTTTTCTTCTTGTGTCGAAAAATTCTATCCAGTAGAAACAAAATGACGCACCGTTGTTTCAATAAAAATAAAATATTTTTTCGACAATGCCGATTTACTAAAACAAGATTTCTAGTAAGCTAATACCAGATCAAATATTCTATTTCATCGAAACAATAGTGCGTCATTTTGTCTCTACTGGATAGAGCTTTTTGATACAAGAAGGAAAAGTATTTTCTTTTCTTGAAAATATCATTTATTTTTTCTTATCTATGGAAAAAAATTAGACCGAATTGAATGTCCACGATCGGACTATACTTAAAAATCTTAGAATTGGCGACTTTTTTCTGAGATTTTTTTGAAAATTTAGGACCAGTCATTCAGTAATGAAATGCATTTTTTTCACTTTGGAAGTGGAAAAAAACGCAAAAAAAATTTGGAAAAAATTTGGTTTCATTACCCCTTAAGCGCAAGAGACTCAGTGAAGTCTCGCGCCAATTACAATAAAAGGACTTCCTATCAACTTATTGTTAGCTATGAGTATAATATACAATAACTGAGTCGCGCAGGGACCTTTAGCTCGGCCCAGATATCCATATATGTGTTGGGTAGTATAATGAAATACTCGGTGGAGGTCAAAATCGGTGATAGTCGCATCCAAACAGTGGCCTGCTTCACGTGGAATGCCACATAGATAGAAATCAGTATATAGTTAGTGAAAATTAGGGCTGAATACAAAAAGAAAAAAAATTGGAATAAAGAATAAAAAATCATCTACAAAATTCTTGATGGAACTAAACAGAAATTTCGATCACGTCTATCAGGTTTTTTGAGGCTTATCAAAATATAAAAAAAATACTGAGAGTATGTATCGGTCGGTGACGAAAAGAAAAACTGCACTATAAAGCAATTATATTTCTGCGAACATTAGTCACCAAAGATTGTACGAAAATATTGGGATATTGGGACAAGCGTCGGCTAGGTCTTCGACCGTACATCGCGCCAATCGTCGGTCCAACTTAAGCCTATTCACCGATGAAACTTCGAGCCAACAAAAGTCACCGGGGATCGTGCGGGAGCACTGGGACAAGAGTCGGCTAGGTTGTCGACAGTACGTCGCGCCAATCGTCGGTTCGCCATGCTGGTCCAAGGTAAGCTTGACCACCGGTGAAGCTTCGGACCAACAAA
>NC_064028.1:13346434-13436434 GCF_917208135.1 Athalia rosae
TCGAAGAAAATTATCACCCGCAGGGGTGTCAGGTTGAGGGTGGCTTCTGCAACCTCGATCGAAATGAAATATTTTTTTCATACATTCTGATCATCAGAGTAACACGTACGTCGAGTTGCAACGCCGAGAGATTCTTAATTTGAAACTTGTAATTTTTCAAAGAAAATTATCACTCGCGGGGGTGTCAGGTTGAGGTTGGCTTCCGCAACCTCGATCAATATAAAATATTCTTTTCATACATTCTGATCATCAGAATGACACGTATGTCGATTCGCAACGCCGGAAGATCTCTATCTTGGGACTTGTAATTTTTCAAAGAAAATTATCACTCGCGGGGGTGTTAGGTTGAGGGTGGCTTCCGCAACCTCGATCGATATGGATTATTTTTTTCATACATTCTGATCATCAGAATAACACGTATGTCGATTTGCAACGCCAAAAGATCCCTAGTTTGGGACTCGTAATTTTTCAAAGAAAATTATCACTCGCAGGGGTGTCAGGTTGAGGGTGGCTCCCGCAACCTCGATCGGAATGAAATATCCTTTTCATACATTCTGATCATCAGAGTAACACGTATGTCGATTTGCAACGCCGAGAGATCTTTAGTTTGGGACTTGTGATTTTTGAAGAAAATTATCACTCGCGGGGGTGTCAGGTTAAGGGTGGCTTCCGCAACCTTGATCGATATGGAATATTCTTCTCATACATTCTGATCATCAGAGTAACACGTCTGTTGATTTGCAACGCCGAAAGATTCCCAGTTTGGGACTTGTAATTTTTCAAAGAAAATTATCACTCGCAGGGGTGTCAGGTTGAGGGTGGCTTCTGCAACCTCGATCGGGATGCAATTTTTTTTTCATACATTCTGATCATCAGAGTAACACGTATGTCAAGTTGCAACGCCGAGAGGTTTCTAGTTTGGGACTTGTGATTTTTGAAAAAAAATTATCACTCGCGGGGGTGTCAGGTTAAGGGTGGCTTCCGCAACCTTGATCGATATGAAATATTCTTCTCATACATTCTGATTATCAGAGTAACACGTCTGTTGATTTGCAACGCCGAAAGATTCCCAGTTTGGGACTTGTAATTTTTCGAAGAAAATTATCACCCGCAGGGGTGTCAGGTTGAGGGTGGCTTTTGCAACCTCGATCGAAATGAAATATTTTTTTTATACATTCTGATCATCAGAGTAACACGTACGTCGAGTTGCAACGCCGAGAGATTCTTAATTTGGGACTTGTCATTTTTCAAAGAAAATTATCACTCGCGGGGGTGTCAGGTTAAGGGTGGCTTCCGCAACCTTGATCGATATGAAATATTCTTCTCATACATTCTGATCATCAGAGTAACACGTCTGTTGATTTGCAACGCCGAAAGATTCCCAGTTTGGGACTTGTAATTTTTCGAAGAAAATTATCAACCGCAGGGGTGTCAGGTTGAGGGTGGCTTCTGCAACCTCGATCGAAATGAAATATTTTTTTCATACATTCTGATCATCAGAGTAACACGTACGTCGAGTTGCAACGCCAAAAGATTCTTAATTTGGGACTTGTAATTTTTCAAAGAAAATTATCACTCGCGGGGGTGTCAGGTTGAGGTTGGCTTCCGCAACCTCGATCAATATAAAATATTCTTTTCATACATTCTGATCATCAGAATGACACGTATGTCGATTCGCAACGCCGAAAGATCTTTATCTTGGGACTTGTAATTTTTCAAAGAAAATTATCACTCGCGGGGGTGTTAGGTTGAGGGTGGCTTCCGCAACCTCGATCGATATGGATTATTTTTTTCATACATTCTGATCATCAGAATAACACGTATGTCGATTTGCAACGCCAAAAGATCCCTAGTTTGGGACTCGTAATTTTTCAAAGAAAATTATCACTCGCAGGGGTGTCAGGTTGAGGGTGGCTCCCGCAACCTCGATCGGAATGAAATTTTCTTTTCATACATTCTGATCATCAGAGTAACACGTATGTCGATTTGCAACGCCGAGAGATCTTTAGTTTGGGACTTGTGATTTTTTGAAGAAAATTATCACTTGCGGGGGTGTCAGGTTAAGGGTGGCTTCCGCAAGCTTGATCGATATGGAATATTCCTTTCATACATTCTGATCATCAGAGTAACACGTCTGTTGATTTGCAACGCCGAAAGATTCCCAGTTTGGGACTCGTAATTTTTCAAAGATAATCATCACTCGCAGGGGTGTCAAGTTGAGGGTGGCTTCTGCAACCTCGATCGGAATGAGATATTCTTCTCATACATTCTGATCATCAGAGTAACACGTAAGTCAAGTCGCAACGCCCAGAGATTTTCAATTTGGGACTTGTAATTTCTCAAAGAAAATTATCACTCGCGGGGGTGTCAGGTTAAGGGTGGCTTCCACAACATTGATCGATATGAAATATTTTTTGCATACATTCTGATCATCAGAGTCACACGTACGTCGAGTTGCAACGTCAAGAGATTCTTAGTTTGGGACTTGTAATTTTTCAAAGAAAATTATTACTCGCGGGGGTGTTAGGTTGAGGGTGGCTTCCGCAACCTCGATCGATATGGATTATTTTTTTCATACATTCTGATCATCAGAGTAACACGTATGTCGAGTTGCAACGCCAAGAGATTCCTAGTTTGGGACTTGTGATTTTTGAAAAAAAATTATCACTCGCGGGGGTGTCAGGTTAAGGGTGGCTTCCGCAACCTTGATCGATATGAAATATTCTTCTCATACATTCTGATCATCAGAGTAACACGTCTGTTGATTTGCAACGCCGAAAGATTCCCAGTTTGGGACTTGTAATTTTTCAAAGAAAATTATCACTCGCAGGGGTGTCAGGTTGAGGGTGGCTTCTGCAACCTCGATCGAAATGAATATTCTCTTCATACATCCTGATCATCAGAGTAACACGTACGTCGAGTTGCAACGCCGAGAGATTCTTAATTTGGGACTTGTAATTTTTCAAAGAAAATTATCACTCGCGGGGGTGTCAGGTTGAGGGTGGCTTCTGCAACCTCGATCGGGATGCAATTTCTTTTCCATACATTCTGATCATCAGAGTAACACGTACGTCGAGTTGCAACGCCGAGAGATTCTTAATTTGGGACTTGTAATTTTTCAAAGAAAATTATCACTCGCAGGGGTGTCAGGTTGAGGGTGGCTTCTGCAACCTCGATCGGGATGCAATTTCTTTTCCATACATTCTGATCATCAGAGTAACACGTATGTCGAGTTGCAACGCCGAGAGGTTTCTAGTTTGGGACTTGTGATTTTTGAAAAAAAATTATCACTCGCGGGGGTGTCAGGTTAAGGGTGGCTTCCGCAACCTTGATCGATATGAAATATTCTTCTCATACATTCTGATCATCAGAGTAACAGGTCTGTTGATTTGCAACGCCGAAAGATTCCCAGTTTGGGACTTGTAATTTTTCGAAGAAAATTATCACCCGCAGGGGTGTCAGGTTGAGGGTGGCTTCTGCAACCTCGATCGAAATGAAATATTTTTTTCATACATTCTGATCATCAGAGTAACACGTACGTCGAGTTGCAACGCCGAGAGATTCTTAATTTGAAACTTGTAATTTTTCAAAGAAAATTATCACTCGCGGGGGTGTCAGGTTGAGGTTGGCTTCCGCAACCTCGATCAATATAAAATATTCTTTTCATACATTCTGATCATCAGAATGACACGTATGTCGATTCGCAACGCCGGAAGATCTCTATCTTGGGACTTGTAATTTTTCAAAGAAAATTATCACTCGCGGGGGTGTTAGGTTGAGGGTGGCTTCCGCAACCTCGATCGATATGGATTATTTTTTTCATACATTCTGATCATCAGAATAACACGTATGTCGATTTGCAACGCCAAAAGATCCCTAGTTTGGGACTCGTAATTTTTCAAAGAAAATTATCACTCGCAGGGGTGTCAGGTTGAGGGTGGCTCCCGCAACCTCGATCGGAATGAAATATCCTTTTCATACATTCTGATCATCAGAGTAACACGTATGTCGATTTGCAACGCCGAGAGATCTTTAGTTTGGGACTTGTGATTTTTGAAGAAAATTATCACTCGCGGGGGTGTCAGGTTAAGGGTGGCTTCCGCAACCTTGATCGATATGGAATATTCTTCTCATACATTCTGATCATCAGAGTAACACGTCTGTTGATTTGCAACGCCGAAAGATTCCCAGTTTGGGACTTGTAATTTTTCAAAGAAAATTATCACTCGCAGGGGTGTCAGGTTGAGGGTGGCTTCTGCAACCTCGATCGGGATGCAATTTTTTTTTCATACATTCTGATCATCAGAGTAACACGTATGTCAAGTTGCAACGCCGAGAGGTTTCTAGTTTGGGACTTGTGATTTTTGAAAAAAAATTATCACTCGCGGGGGTGTCAGGTTAAGGGTGGCTTCCGCAACCTTGATCGATATGAAATATTCTTCTCATACATTCTGATCATCAGAGTAACACGTCTGTTGATTTGCAACGCCGAAAGATTCCCAGTTTGGGACTTGTAATTTTTCGAAGAAAATTATCACCCGCAGGGGTGTCAGGTTGAGGGTGGCTTTTGCAACCTCGATCGAAATGAAATATTTTTTTTATACATTCTGATCATCAGAGTAACACGTACGTCGAGTTGCAACGCCGAGAGATTCTTAATTTGGGACTTGTCATTTTTCAAAGAAAATTATCACTCGCGGGGGTGTCAGGTTAAGGGTGGCTTCCGCAACCTTGATCGATATGAAATATTCTTCTCATACATTCTGATCATCAGAGTAACACGTCTGTTGATTTGCAACGCCGAAAGATTCCCAGTTTGGGACTTGTAATTTTTCGAAGAAAATTATCAACCGCAGGGGTGTCAGGTTGAGGGTGGCTTCTGCAACCTCGATCGAAAAGAAATATTTTTTTCATACATTCTGATCATCAGAGTAACACGTACGTCGAGTTGCAACGCCAAAAGATTCTTAATTTGGGACTTGTAATTTTTCAAAGAAAATTATCACTCGCGGGGGTGTCAGGTTGAGGTTGGCTTCCGCAACCTCGATCAATATAAAATATTCTTTTCATACATTCTGATCATCAGAATGACACGTATGTCGATTCGCAACGCCGAAAGATCTTTATCTTGGGACTTGTAATTTTTCAAAGAAAATTATCACTCGCGGGGGTGTTAGGTTGAGGGTGGCTTCCGCAACCTCGATCGATATGGATTATTTTTTTCATACATTCTGATCATCAGAATAACACGTATGTCGATTGGCAACGCCGAGAGATTCTTAGTTTGGGACTTGTGATTTTTTGAAGAAAATTATCACTCGCGGGGGTGTCAGGTTAAGGGTGGCTCCCGCAACCTCAATCGGGATGCAATATTTTTTTCATACATTCTGATCATCAGAGTAACACGTATGTCGAGTTGCAACGCCGAGAGATTTCTAGTTTGGGACTTGTGATTTTTGAAGAAAATTATCACTCGCGGGAATGTCAGGTTAAGGGTGGCTTCCGCAACCTTGATCGATATGGAATATTCTTCTCATACATTCTGATCATCAGAGTAACACGTCTGTTGATTTGCAACGCCGAAAGATTCCCAGTTTGGGACTTGTAATTTTTCAAAGAAAATTATCATTCGCAGGGGTGTCAGGTTGAGGGTGGCTTCTGCAACCTCGATCGGAATAAAATATTCTTCTCATACATTCTGATCATCAGAGTAACACGTACGTCGAGTTGCAACGCCGAGAGATTCTTAATTTGGGACTTGTAATTTTTCAAAGAAAATTATCACTCGCGGGGGTGTCAGGTTGAGGGTGGCTTCCGCAACCTCGATCAATATAAAATATTTTTCTCATACATTCTGATCATCAGAATGACACGTATGTCGATTCGCAACGCCGAAAGATCTCTATCTTGGGACTTGTGATTTTTCAAAGAAAATTATCACTCGCGGGGGTGTTAGGTTGAGGGTGGCTTCCGCAACCTCGATCAATATGGATTATTTTTTTCATACATTCTGATCATCAGAGTAACACGTATGTCGAGTTGCAACGCCAAGAGATTCCTAGTTTGGGACTTGTGATTTTTGAAAAAAAATTATCACTCGCGGGGGTGTCAGGTTAAGGGTGGCTTCCGCAACCTTGATCGATATGAAATATTCTTCTCATACATTCTGATCATCAGAGTAACACGTCTGTTGATTTGCAACGCCGAAAGATTCCCAGTTTGGGACTTGTAATTTTTCAAAGAAAATTATCACTCGCAGGGGTGTCAGGTTGAGGGTGGCTTCTGCAACCTCGATCGAAATGAATATTCTCTTCATACATCCTGATCATCAGAGTAACACGTACGTCGAGTTGCAACGCCGAGAGATTCTTAATTTGGGACTTGTAATTTTTCAAAGAAAATTATCACTCGCGGGGGTGTCAGGTTGAGGGTGGCTTCCGCAACCTCGATCAATATGAATTATTCTTTTCATACATTCTGATCATCAGAATAACACGTATGTCGATTCGCAACGCCGAAAGATCCTTAGTTTGGGACTTGTAATTTTTCAAAGAAAATTATCACTTGCGGGGGTGTCAGGTTAAGATTGGCTTCCGCAACATCGATCGATATGAAATATTTTTTGCATACATTTTGATTATCAGAGTAACACGTACGTCGAGTTGCGACGCCAAAAGATTCTTAGTTTGGGACTTGTAATTTTTCAAAGAAAATTATCACTTGCGGTGGTGTCAGGTGAAGGGTAGCTTCCGCAACCTCGATCAGAATGCAATATTCTTTCAATACATTTTCATCATCAAAGTAACACGTATGTCAATTTGCAACGCCAAAAGATTCCTAGTTCGGGACTCGTAATTTTTCAGAGAAAATTATCACTTGCGGGGGTGTCAGGTTAAGGGTGGCTTCCGCGACCTCAATCGATATAAAAAATTTTTTCCATACATTCTGATCATTAGAGAAACACGTATGTCGAGTTGCAACGCCGAGAGATTCCTAGTTTGGGACTAGTGATTTTTGAAGAAAATTAATAATCGCGGTGGTGTCAGGTTAAGGGTGGCTTCCGCAACCTCGATCAATATGAAATATTCTTTTCATACATTCTGATCATCAGAATAACACGTATGTCGATTTGCAACGCCAAAAGATCCCTAATTTGGAACTTGTAATTTATCAAAGAAAATTATCACTCGCGGGGGTGTCAGGTTGAGGGTGGCTTCCGCAACCTCGATCGGGATGCAATTTTTTTTTTATACATTATGATCATCAGAGTAACACGTGAGTCGATTTGCAACGCCGAGCGATCTTTAGTTTGGGACTTGTAATCTTTCAAAGAAAGTTAATAATCGCAGGGGTGTCAGGTTAAGGGTTGCTTCCGCAACCTCAATCGATATAAAGTAATTTTTTTATACATTCTGATTATCAGAGTAACACGTATGTTAATTGGCAACGCCGAGAGATTCTTAGTTTGGGACTTGTGATTTTTTGAAGAAAATTATCACTCGCGGGGGTGTCAGGTTAAGGGTGGCTCCCGCAACCTCAATCGGGATGCAATATTTTTTTCATACATTCTGATCATCAGAGTAACACGTATGTCGAGTTGCAACGCCGAGAGATTTCTAGTTTGGGACTTGTGATTTTTGAAGAAAATTATCACTCGCGGGAATGTCAGGTTAAGGGTGGCTTCCGCAACCTTGATCGATATGGAATATTCTTCTCATACATTCTGATCATCAGAGTAACACGTCTGTTGATTTGCAACGCCGAAAGATTCCCAGTTTGGGACTTGTAATTTTTCAAAGAAAATTATCATTCGCAGGGGTGTCAGGTTGAGGGTGGCTTCTGCAACCTCGATCGGAATAAAATATTCTTCTCATACATTCTGATCATCAGAGTAACACGTACGTCGAGTTGCAACGCCGAGAGATTCTTAATTTGGGACTTGTAATTTTTCAAAGAAAATTATCACTCGCGGGGGTGTCAGGTTGAGGGTGGCTTCCGCAACCTCGATCAATATAAAATATTTTTCTCATACATTCTGATCATCAGAATGACACGTATGTCGATTCGCAACGCCGAAAGATCTCTATCTTGGGACTTGTGATTTTTCAAAGAAAATTATCACTCGCGGGGGTGTTAGGTTGAGGGTGGCTTCCGCAACCTCGATCAATATGGATTATTTTTTTCAAACATTCTGATCATCAGAATAACACGTATGTCGATTTGCAACGCCAAAAGATCCCTAGTTTGGGACTCGTAATTTTTCAAAGAAAATTATCACTCGCAGGGGTGTCAGGTTGAGGGTGGCTTCTGCAACCTCGATCGGGATGCAATTCTTCTTCCATACATTCTGATCATTAGAGTAACACGTACGTCGAGTTGCAACGCCGAGAGATTCTTAATTTGGGACTTGTAATTTTTCAAAGAAAATTATCACTCGCGGGGGTGTCAGGTTGAGGGTGGCTTCCGCAACCTCGATCAATATAAAATATTTTTCTCATACATTCTGATCATCAGAATGACACGTATGTCGATTCGCAACGCCGAAAGATCTCTATCTTGGGACTTGTAATTTTTCAAAGAAAATTATCACTCGCGGGGGTGTTAGGTTGAGGGTGGCTTCCGCAACCTCGATCAATATGGATTATTTTTTTCAAACATTCTGATCATCAGAATAACACGTATGTCGATTTGCAACGCCAAAAGATCCCTAGTTTGGGACTCGTAATTTTTCAAAGAAAATTATCACTCGCAGGGGTGTCAGGTTGAGGGTGGCTTCTGCAACCTCGATCGGGATGCAATTCTTCTTCCATACATTCTGATCATTAGAGTAACACGTATGTCGAGTTGCAACGCCGAGAGATTTCTAGTTTGGGACTTGTGATTTTTGAAAAAAAATTATCACTCGCGGGGGTGTCAGGTTAAGGGTGGCTTCCGCAACCTTGATCGATATGGAATATTCTTCTCATACATTCTGATCATCAGAATAACACGTATGTCGATTCGCAACGCCAAAAGATCCCTAATTTGGAACTTGTAATTTATCAAAGAAAATTATCACTCGCGGGGGTGTCAGGTTGAGGGTGGCTTCCGCAACCTCGATCGGGATGCAATATTTTTTTTATACATTATGATCATCAGAGTAACACGTGAGTCGATTTGCAACGACGAGCGATCTTTAGTTTGGGACTTGTAATCTTTCAAAGAAAGTTAATAATCGCAGGGGTGTCAGGTTAAGGGTGGCTCCCGCAACCTCAATCGGGATGCAATATTTTTTTCATACATTCTGATCATCAGAGTAACACGTATGTCGAGTTGCAACGCCGAGAGATTTCTAGTTTGGGACTTGTGATTTTTGAAGAAAATTATCACTCGCGGGAATGTCAGGTTAAGGGTGGCTTCCGCAACCTTGATCGATATGGAATATTCTTCTCATACATTCTGATCATCAGAGTAACACGTCTGTTGATTTGCAACGCCGAAAGATTCCCAGTTTGGGACTTGTAATTTTTCAAAGAAAATTATCATTCGCAGGGGTGTCAGGTTGAGGGTGGCTTCTGCAACCTCGATCGGAATAAAATATCCTTTTCATACATTCTGATCATCAGAGTAACACGTACGTCGAGTTGCAACGCCGAGAGATTCTTAATTTGGGACTTGTAATTTTTCAAAGAAAATTATCACTCGCGGGGGTGTCAGGTTGAGGGTGGCTTCCGCAACCTCGATCAATATAAAATATTTTTTTCATACATTCTGATCATCAGAATGACACGTATGTCGATTCGCAACGCCGAAAGATCTCTATCTTGGGACTTGTAATTTTTCAAAGAAAATTATCACTCGCGGGGGTGTTAGGTTGAGGGTGGCTTCCGCAACCTCGATCAATATGGATTATTTTTTTCAAACATTCTGATCATCAGAATAACACGTATGTCGATTTGCAACGCCAAAAGATCCCTAGTTTGGGACTCGTAATTTTTCAAAGAAAATTATCACTCGCAGGGGTGTCGGGTTGAGGGTGGATTCCGCAACCTCGATCGAAATGAAATATTTTTTTCATACATTCTGATCATCAGAGTAACACGTATGTCGATTTGCAACGCCGAGAGATCTTTAGTTTGGGACTTGTGATTTTTTGAAGAAAATTATCACTCGCGGGGGTGTCAGGTTAAGGGTGGCTCCCGCAACCTCGATCGGGATGCAATATTATTTTCATACATTCTGATCATCAGAGTAACACGTATGTCGAGTTGCAACGCCGAGAGATTTCTAGTTTGGGACTTGTGATTTTTGAAGAATATTAATAATCGCGGGGGTGTCAGGTTAAGGGTGGCTTCTGCAACCTCGATCGATATGGAATATCCTTTTCATACATTCTGATTATTAGAGTAACACGTATGTTGATTGGCAACGCCGAGACATTCTTAGTTTGGGACTTGTGATTTTTTGAAGAAAATTATCACTCGCGGGGGTGTCAGGTTACGGGTGGCTCCCGGAACCTCGATCGGGATGCAATATTTTTTTCATTCATTCTGATCATTAGAGTAACACGTATGTCGAGTTGCAACGCCGAGAGATTCTTAGTTTGGGACTAGTGATTTTTGAAGAAAATTAATAATCGCGGGGGTGTCAGGTTAAGGGTGGCTTCCGCAACCTCGATTGATATGGAATATTCTTTTCATACACTCTGATCATTAGAGTAACACGTACGTCGAGTTGCACTGCCGAGAGATTCTTAGTTTGGGATCATTAGGTTGGAAGTCATGACCTTTGCGATTTTACCAACATCAAGGGTGGCTTTTAGGGGTTGACCGTGTCAAATCTGCATTTTTAACCTTGTTCGCTGATTAGCTCACCGTCTGACACTCATTTAACGACCTACAACTGCAGAGAATCAGCTTTTTCGTTTCTGGCGATTTTGTTACATTAACGTTATTAACTTCAGCGTTCAAAAAGACTGCTATAAGTAAAAAACAAGGTCAACAAAGTAAAACTTCTGATCAAAGACAGAATATTCAAATCCCTGAAATATCGGAGATTTTTAAAGAAATGGAGGAACTACAAGAAGATAATAGTAAAAATAAAGATAACACAGATCAGAATAATTGAGAAAATGAAGAACTACAAGACGACATGAACGAGGATAAAGACAATATAGATCAAAATAATTTAATTCAAACTGATATTTCGAAGAATCAATCCGAAAATTTAGACCAATTTATAAATGCCAACATAACAAATACACCATTGCGTAATATTCCACACACTAGTATACGACCTTCAATACCCGGTATAACGGAAAATCTTAATCACTTGATAGAAACACAGGATAACCTAGAGATGAAAAAAGATAACTACATTTGCTTCATTTCTGCAGATGGTACAGTATCAAGCGAAATAGGAAAACGTTTATCAGAAATTGGACTCCCGAATAAAATTACTCCGTTAAATAAATATAAAATAGGTCAAGTAATTATAACAGGTACTTCTAAAAAAACGGTATTCGCTCTTGTAACGCAAGAAAATGATCAAGATTCCCCGAGAGAAATTAACTTCTATAAAGCATTCAATAATCTAAAATCAACGATGGAAAACATGAAAATAAAAAGCGCAAGAATATCACGAGGCAGAAGCAACCTAAACGATACAGCCTGGATACGAATTAAAAATATAATCCGCGAAACGTTTGAAAAAACTCATATTCAAATAACAATCTGTAAGGACAAAATAATCATACCCCTGGTAGAGCAAAGACAAAAAATAATTCAGGAAAACCATGAATCACCAATCGCAGGCCACAAAGGCGTTACTAAAACTTACAATAGAATTAGACAGAAATATTTTTGGGACAATATTAAAAAACAGGTGGAAGATTCTGTCAGAAAATGTATAAGCTGTCAGAAAAAAAAATTAGTACGAATTAAAACAAAACAACCAATGGTCATTACAGACACTTCTGCAAACGTTTTTGATAAATTAGCACTCGATATCGTAGGACCTATTAATACACCTTCTGATAAGGGTGATAAGTTTTTTTTAGCAATACCATTAGTCAACGCAACAGCAGACAATATAGCAGAAGCCTTAGTAGTAAATTTTATATGCAATTACGGATGCCCTAAATTAATTCTAACAGATCAAGGAGCAGCATTTATTGGTCAAGTAATGAAAAGATTAGCTAAAGCCTTCAAAATCAATCAAATAAAAACGACAGCATTTCATCCGCAATCGAACGGCTCCTTAGAGAGAAGTTACCAAATTCTATCTGATTATCTGAAGCATTATACAAATAAAAAGAACTGGGATGAATGGCTCCCACACGCTACATTCGCATATAATACAAGCATACACGAAGGTACAAAATATAGCCCATATCAATTAGTCTACGGACGTGATGCACGTTTACCTTCAGAATTTCCATACATAGACGAAGTGCTTACCTATGACGATCATGTTAAAAATCTCACACTTAAACTAATCGAATCCAGAAACACAGCTCGCGAAAATTTAGAAGAAGCAAAATTAAAATCCAAACAGTATTATAAAAAGAAAATTAACCCCGTGAATTTCAAAATTGGACAAGAAATATATTTAGTCAAAAATCAAAGGACCGGAAAATTGGACGATAATTACGAAGGTCCGTATCAAATTACAGAAATTTTTCCAGACAAAAACGACATAGAAATCGAATTAAATAAAAACAAAAGAAAAATAATACATTGCGATCGAGCTAAAATAGCTCACTAATCCTTTCGCTCATACGAACATTCCCTCACATCAGCGTACATTTCTTTCCAGGACCGAAAGAATGGACACGTCTAACATCAGGTCAACCCTCATGGGACTTTTAATTCTTACTCTTCGGATAGGTGATAGTTTAATAGCCTACGACTGCTGCGCCCCATCTATGAATATTACAACCTTGTCCCTGCTTAATATCAAAGAATGCGATATTCCAATTTCTAAACCGATAACTAACACTACAAAAATTCAACTATTACAGACCGCAGATTTTTCCCATGTAAAAATAGTACAATGTAAAATCGAGATACACAGATCTGTATATCATTGCGGTATGCATTCGCATATCTGAATAGTATCTAACGGGGACATTGAATATATAATAGAAATTTCACACGAAGAATGTAACAAAATAATTAACACCAGATCCTATACAACATATAATAGTGTGTTCTACAATATACCACAGAATACAACCTCTTCTAGAACAATTAAGTTAGCAGGAAGCGTAGATAGTGATGGAACATGTAAAGGCGAACGATTCTCAGATCACTACGGCTCTTGGGACAACGTAGTGGTTCAAGGCCAAATATTTTTTACGATCCAAGAATATCTAGCAACAGTTAACCTAGAAAAAAACGAAATAATCCTTCGTTCCGGTGTTAGATGCACCTATTCCGCGGGAGATTGTATGGATCTCGAAGGTGGTAATACCTTTTGGAATTTAATCCCGATCGATCAATGCAAATTTCATAGATTCACAGTGCTGTACGAAAGAAAGGCCCAAAAAATTAAAGACAACTCAATTCATAAATATGGCGAAGAAATCTATTCCTTAACCTCTGATGAAATATCTTTCGCACTTTCCGTTAGGGGCTACCTTCCAGTCTGTGGTTATAAACTCATTAAAACAGAACATCCACCACTCTTTATCCTGGATAGAGAGGATGGAGATTTTTTCGCACGTAAAACAGGAATCGCAGTAACTGATATGGACATGTTTACCTATATAAATTCAAAATTCGTTTACCTTGAACGCCACCTTCGTAATCAAATAATATCCCTATACAACGACGTAATTATGCAAGAATGCAAATTAGAAAACAGAGTCTTGCACAATTCTCTAGCTCTAGCTCCTCTAGCTCCAGCCGAATTCGCTTACCACTTAATGAAAAAACCCGGATATATAGCACACATCTCGGGAGAAGTCGTCAGGATAGCTAAATGTGTACCTGTTGAGGTAAAAACCCGTAAAACCGAAGCATGTTTTCAAGAATTACCAATCTTCAGAGGCAATGAAAGTTTATTCATGTTACCTAGAACGCACATTCTCGTGAAAACTGGAAATCAAATCGACTGTAACTCTTTTCTTGCTCCTATGTATAATATCAATAATGCTTGGTATCAAGCCCTGCCGCCGCCGCGGCATAGCCACCGCTATAGCACCAGAGGAAATCTCGGCACAAACTAAAAGCTCGTGGAAATATGAAAACCCCTCTAACCTTGCATCTGGTGGAATCTATTCAATTGAAGATCTAGATAAATTGCGCAACAGTATCATGTTCCCGGTCGAAAAACCAGCAGTATTACACACTATCGCAAGAGAGGCTACGGGACAAGAATCTCTAAATCAAGGAATATCAGTTAACAATGTAATAGACGGAAATGCAATTAAGCGCACCATTGAAAAAGCTTGGGGACGAATTTACAGTTTATTCTATACAGTCGGTACCTTTAGTGTTACGTTAGTCGGTGCATGGGTAACTTTCAGAGCCATAAAATTCGAAATAGATACTCTTGTTCACGGCTACGCCCTTCACACTATTTACGGGTGGAGCTTATGGCTTCTCGGAGCATTATGGGATTCTGTAACCAACTTGATTCTACATCTTAATAATAATCGCTCAGCTCGTACTAGGATGAATCAAAAGCCTCAAACTAATGTAGAAAACCCAGAAAACGAAAACGACAATTCCAACAACCCTCGGGCAAATCAAACAAATATTGAAATGATTCAAGTCAACTCGCAGAATAACCAGCAATCGGAAAGCCAAACCACAACTCAAACTCAAGACACAACAACAATTAATTCAGCAGCTCAGCAGCGTCGTTTCATGTAAAGAACTAATACCCTAATAGAATGTCTAAAATAAGATCATTGGAATTGAACTACAAATATAAATCTTGAAACAATCAATTTATAAGCGTATGTATTAAACTTGAAATTCAACAAAAATCTTAAATGAATGAAATGTTTATTAAATTAAATTCGTTCATAAAACTTAAAATCCCTCCTTCCTGCTTCCAAGCGGGGTGGACCCAATCGTTGACGGGATGATCTTTTCCCCATTGTCCCGCGTGTAACCACCTTATACCGAACAAGTCGAAGGCCTCGTCACCGATTTTGCTTTCGAACTCATCCTCAACACCGCTTCGGTGAACGCGGATCATTCGCCGCTCGTGACGCACAGCCTTCGCCCTCGCAATAGAAATACAGGGGCCGTGCTCCTTTAGGTTTAAAAGACGGATCTATAACAAATAATTCCAGCTTAAATCGCAGAAACAATTCAAACACTGATTCACATCACTCAATAAACAACTCGATAAACACTTACTCGACACCCCCACGACACCGGGATTAGAAAATTAGTTTTCTTAAAAGTCGGATGCATTTTCTTTTTTTAATTTTGTTTCTTCGCTTTATAATTACTAGCTACCACAGCGGTACAAAGAGATGATCGTATTAGCCGATATCGCGCCTTAACCCATGCTTTTGTAAACTCTGACCACGCAGAATTTAAAAAAAAAAGAAACCACACCCATTGAGACAAACTGACCACTCACACTTTAAATTTTTTCTATTATTTATTTAAAAAAAAAAAAAGAAAAAAAAAACGCAAATGCAATGACCAGTCTCACAATAACCATACCTGAACTTATACCTGACTGACCAAATACCCATAAGAACTACCCCTTTTCCTTTGAACCTTGTACCCACCTTATAAACTGAATCTACGCCCACGAATACCCAGTATAACTTTAGCATGAAATTCAAGAATAAACTTATTCAAAAAAAATAAGAGAAAATCTTACATATGCAAAACTCGAATTGCTAACCACGGACAGAACTATGAAGATCATGAAAAAAAATATTCAATTTTGATTTACATTTATATACTAACAATAGCTAATAATCGAGACACTTACATTTCATAATGTGTTTAAATAATAACTTTTACACTACAATAATTTTACAATTAGTTAATACTTACCATAATTGATTAAGTAATTATTATGAATTCATACGTATATACACTTACCTCAACAATGTAATCGTTAACTATTATTCAAAATTATATTCGTATCAAAATTATTATACCACACTATATCGAATCATGTAATCAAGCCTAGAATACTATACATTAACCTATAATTATGTAATCAAAATTAGAACATTATCCATTAGTCTATAATCATGTAATTGAAATTCAATATTCATATTATTCTCGTTAATCATAAGTTATATTTTAAGCCCAAGTATCCATACGCTAGTTTGAGAATATTCATGTCGGTACGACAGCTCCCGCTTTACTTCAAGCGAGGACGCTCGAATTCTAAGGGGGGAGGTGTTACATCCTCACCAGCAACCCCTAGAAACCTTTACTTATCGACATACGGTTACTACTAGTTTATATTCATATCTTCTGTTTTTCATTATCTTAGAAAAATCCACTTCACCTACAGTCAATCAATCTCCTTCATTCATATGAAATATGTAATTAGAAAAAACTATCTATGGTAGACATAATTTTTTCCAATTCTTTTATCAAACTCACAGTCTTGATTAACATAAATACCAATATCATATATGTAAACTTAAACTCGGAGAATTTCTTGAAACGAAAAATCTCGTTATATTGAAAATAAGGACAACTATTTTCCCTGAGAACCTAGAACCTCCCTTCATTGCTCGTCACTTGGACCACTTATCCAAACGACTCGCACCATGAAAACTCTAAACAATTCCTAAAAAACCCAAGAACTATCAGCCAATGAAACCACCCTCTCCAGCATCCCGCCAAACTAAAACTATCCCTTCTTTTCCAATATACAAACCTTCCTTTTTGAGTTAAGATTCTATTCCATCTCTTCTATCCAGAACTTTCAAGAGTAAAACATCTCCCCAGAATAAAAACAGTTATTCTCAGGATCATACATTCAGTCCAATAACCGTTAAGAAATCAATCAAAGAAATTCAAAGAGTGCGAGTGTAAATCAAGACCACTGTACTAAACAACATAAAGTTAAATTCAGTAAATAAAATCAAATTTGTTATCCAGTTACAATAATAAAAAATAACCAAAGATCAAAATTTAACCTTTGCAATAAACTGAATTCACCTGAACTTGTACCTGAATAATTATTTCAACTACGCTTAGTAGTGGCTGACAAACCCACATCTATCTTAGTTAGAGTTGTTAAATTGATACGATAATTATCTATCGACCTATCATCGAAGACGTAACAAACATATCACGTATGAATGTCAAGTTAGCACCACGAGAAAGTGGAGGGTCTGGTGTACGCACAGGCGCAACTGATGAGGTAGGAACCGGAGGGGACTGAGCTGTTTGCTGTAAGAGTTCGTTTTCCCGCTTCGCCAGCTCAAGTTCTCGTCTTAACAAATCGCGTTCGCGCCTCATCATCTCGAACTCGAATTGTTGTGGTTCACACGTTACTCGCCTTTCGCGCGTTATGCCAATTTCATTGTCATCTATTGTCACGGCCGCCGCAACCGCACTTTCGTCTTCAACACCTTCTGGCCCGATATCTGTCATCCACTGACCCGACGGATCAGCCTCCTGTAACCGTAGGAGCAGTTCTGCTTTTTTCCCATATGTATATAAATTCATTGATCGCAACTTCTCCTTCAACGCTGCAACCTTGAAATTGTGTGGATCACTCATTGTCTTGATCACCGTCTGTCACTTTTGTTGTGCTTGAGAGTCACGGCTGCGCTTACGACCGGGAAGTGTCCGTGACACCAGCCCGTCACGTGATTCGTCTACTACAGCGCTGCTTACGTCCTTCCTGAGAAACACAAACTTTTCAAGAACACGCGTCATCCACCATCTTGGACGCCCACGATTTCACTGGATTTTACTTCGTTTTTTCTTTCGCACTTCGCGAATATGCTTCTACTTCCGATGCTCGATTGCTTAGTGAATTATTCAGCCGCACTTCTTCAACTTGAGCCAAACTCCGCACAAGAACGCTCTGACCGCGAACACCGCTGTTCTTTGTTCCGCACGTGGCCGGCTTCTCAATCACGTTATCCGTTCTCCACTCTGAGGGTTTTTTGTTGGTTGAAATCCCACTTCTGATGTAAGAATTAACCCGATGATTGAAATGAGATACTTGTTTTGGTGATATTGCACTCTCTATTTAATATCACACCACACAAATTATTTCATCAAAGCGGCACCTATACCGCCTTTCGCATGCCCGTCTGGCCAACTACTGACTCACTCCTCTCCCACTCTCTGCCTCGCACACTCTGTCCGCTCACGCACCCCCGAGCGGGCCACTCAACGACTCACTCCTTACAATAGAGATAAATCGAACGACACAAATCATGAAATCGACAGAAAAGATGAAGTAATGAGGACTGCAAATTCTAAGAGAATAGTCAACTTAGTTAGGATCGTAGAACTGACGAAAATGGTTAAATGCATGAAAATGAGAAAAAAAATAAAAAAATTGAAATGAGCGGAAATGACGAAGACCTTGATGATCACGGAATTTGATAGATTCTCGGCATTCAGAAAGATGATGAAATCGACAAGGATGACGAGAACGATAAAAATCGCGAAATCACCAAAAATCGTAGGTTTGATTGAAATTGAAAATTTCAACTCAATATTGATGACGATAGGGATCAGAAGACTTACGATTTGTGGAATAGCCGGAATTGACGAAAATTATAAAAATCGTGAAATTGACAAAAATGATTGAATCGACGAAAATTACAAGAACAATAAGAACTGCCAATTTGACAGAAAAAGACAAATTAGAAAAGATCGTAAAACTGACGGAGATAGTTCAATAAATAAGAATGACAAGGAAGATGGAAATAGTAAAGGAACCAAAAATGACGAAGATCATGGAATTCGCAGAATTGATGAATTCTTGGCATGGACAAAGATGACGGAAATGGTGAAAATCGCGGAATTACCAGAAATCGTGAGATTGATGGAAATCGTAAAACTCAGCAAAATAAGGATAACGTTGAAAATCGCAATTGAGAAGAAAATTGTGAAAAAGCGGAAAATGACGAAAACTAGGAAAATCATGAACCTGACAAAAATGATGAAATCGGAAAGATTACAAAAACGATAAGACCTGCGAATTTGACGGGAAAAGTGAATTTGGTGGGGATCGTGAAACTGACGAAAATGGTACAATGAATGAGAATGACAAAATAAATGGAGAGAGTGAAATAACCGGGAATGACGAAGACCATGAGAGTCGCGGAATTGCTGAACTCTCGGCATCGACAAAGATCATGAAATTGACAAGAATGACGAACACGATGAAAATCAGCCAATCACCAAAGATCGTCGAATTAATGAAAATTGTGAGACTGAGCAAAATCACGATAACGATGGAAATCGCAAAATTAACGAGAATTGTAAAATAGACGAAAATGACGGGAACTAGGAAGAACGTAAAATTGACAGAAATAATGAAATCGAAAAAAATTACAAGAACAATGAAAACACCGAAATCGACGAAAAAAGCAGGATCAGTGGGATTTGTGAAACCGACGGAAATAAGACAATGAATGAGAGTGTCAATAGAAACGAGAGAAGTAAAATAATCAAAAATAACGAAGTCTATGAGAACCGCGAAATCGATGGATTTTCGGCATCGGCGAAGATGATGAATTCGACAAGAATAACGAACACGGTGAAAATCGCGCAATTACCAAAAATCGTGAGATTGATGAAAATCGTGAAACTTAACACAATCACAATAATGATAAGAATCGCGAAATTAACGAAATTCGTGGAATAGCCGAAAATGACGGTTCAAGAAAAATCATAGATTCGATAAAACTGGTGAAATCGACGAAAATTACAAAAACAACGAGAACTGCGAATTTGACGGAAAAAGTGGAATTGGTGGGTATCGTGACACTAACGGAAATGGTACAACGGATGAGAATGACGAGAAGAATGAAAATAGTGAAATAACCAAAGATGACGGAGACCATGAGAATCGCGAAATTGATGAATCCGTGGCATCGACAACGATGACAAAATGGTCAAGAATGACGAGAACGATGAAAATTTGGCGATGACAGAAAATCGTAAAATCGATGACAATCGGAAAACTTATCAGTAGACCGATAACGATAAAACTCGCAAATTTGACAAAAATCGAAAAACAGCTGGGGACTACGGAAACCACAGAAATAGACTATCCGAAAAAAATGATTAAATCGACGAAAATTACAAAACCAACGAGAACTGCGAATTTGACGGAAAACTTGAAATTAGTAGGGATCGTGAAACTAGAGAATATAGTTCATATATGTAAGTTTGAAGGAACCGCCGAACGAGGTGGTTGGGCTTGGTCAATAACACGACAGGTGACTTGACCAAGTAGAGGAGAAAAGCCATGTGGGAGAATGAGAGTGTAATGACTCAGCGAGTATTACTAAGCGTGAAATAAGGCTACCAACAATTTTATTGAATCAGGTAGGCTAATTATGATTAAAGCTTTATATGTTAGAATGGTATTGTAAATCTAAGCTCATCTGTGAATATGTTTGTTTATTACAGTTGTATCTGACTGCATCAATGCTTTTTTGATTACCGAACCTCCAAAACCTCATACCTGAATTAGTCTGATTTCATATAATTGAAAATGACAGAACAGATAAAAATAGTGAAATGACCGGAAATGCCGGAGACCATGAAAATCGCGGAATGGATGAATTTTCGACATCGACAAAGATGATGAAATTAACAATAATGACGAACACGATGAAAATAAGGCAATTACTAGAAATCGTGAGATTGATGAAAATCGTGAAACTGAGCAAAATTACGATAACGATCGGGATTGCAAAATCAACGAAGATTGCAAAATAGCCGGCAATCACGGAAACTATAAAATTCTTAAATCGACAACAATGATGAATCTAACGGAAATTGGAAAAACAATAGAAACTGCGAATTTGGCGATAAAAGTCGAATTAGTAGAGATCGTCAAACTGACGATAATGGTTCATATGATTGAAAATGACGGAAAAGATAGAAATAGTAAAGGAAACGAGAATAACAGCGACCATGAGAATCGCAGCAAAGATAAATTCTCGACATTGTCAAAGATGATGAAATCGACCAGAATGACGAACACGATAAAAATCGCGCAATCACCAAAAATCGTAAGATCGATAAATATTGTAGAACTCACTAAAGTAACGATAACGATGGAGATCGCAGGAAAAAAGAAATTTTGAATTCTCCGGAAATTACTGAATCTACGAGAATTGTAGAATTGACAAGAATGATGAAATCCACGATAATTACAAAAACAATGAAAACTGCAAATTTTACGGTGAAAGTGGAATTGGTGGGAATCGTCAAACTGACAAGAATGGTACAATGAATGAGAATGACAAGATAAATGAAAAAAGTGAAATAACCGGAAATGACGGAGACCATAAAATTCGCGGAATCAATGAATTCTCGGCATCGACAAAGGAGTTGGAATTGACAAGAATGACAGACACGATGAAAATCAGAAAATTACCAAAAATCGTGAGATTGATGAAGATTGTGAAACTAAGCAAAATAACAATACCGATGGGGATCGCGAAATTAACGAAAATTGTGATTTAGTCAGAAATTACGGGATCCAAAGAAATCGTAGAATATACAGAAATTAACGAATCGACGAAAATTACAAGCACAATGAGTACTGCGAAATCGACAAAAAATAGTGAAATAGGTGGAGATCATGGGACTGACGGTAATGGTACGATTATTGAAAATGACAACAAAAAAAAAATAGTGATGTAACTGGAAATGACGGAGCCTATGAGAATCGCGGAATTAATGAATTTTCGGCATCGACAAAGATGATGGAATTGACAAGAATGACGAACACGATGGAAATCAGGCAATTACCAAAAATCAGAGATTGATGAAAATTGTGAAACTAAGCAAAATGACGATAACGATGGGAATTGCAATATTAACGGAAATTGGGAAATAGCCGGAATTGACGGGAACTACAAGAATCGTAAAAAAGGAGGAAATCGACGAAAATTACAAAAACAACAAGAACTACGAATTCCACGTGTTACGTTCCGACGTACGGAATTTTTGTTCCTTTTTTTTATTTCGAAACCTAACTTCGGTCAATACATTTTTTCGATCATTGCACTTTCATCGATTGTCTAAATTCCGATGACTGCAATTCTGCAGTTCTGCTGACGTCAAAGCCGGTCTTGGAATCATCAACTTCCGCCTAGAAGTGAAGAGCGTTGGAAGGATTCGATGGCTGAGATCCTATTCAGTGTTGTAACACGTGATCTACCATTGTTATAATATATAGTATTGTAGCAATAGTGGATCACGTAGACGCGCGACAAGGTATAGGATGGACAGCCGGGGTGCTAGGTCTACCGGGGTGACGGGAAGACTGCGGTCAGTGTACGGACGATGCACTGCTTGCACATTTTCTCTCTCTTTTGTTTTCCCCTTTTCTCAACCCCAACTTCGGGGCCCAAAACCCATAACGATCATCAATCGTTTGTCAAGTCGCGAGGCGCGCTGACGTTTTGGCCCGAGTGGTTTAACGAGTCGAGAGTTGGTTACCGAAAATCTATCAAGTGACAGGCCAAGAAGACTCCTGCTCGTTAAACATGTACTGTGCCAGGGCTAATCGTACCAAGGACACATTTTTAATTTTTTTTCAAACTCACTACACAAGTGCAAGGGGTGCATTCCGTTTTCCGGACGCCAAGAAAAGACCACGTGAGAGGGGTGCCGCTTTTTTGATCCGGCCAACACGGTACTGTGTTCTGATCTAGTAAAATTGCTATTACCTTTTTTTCCGACTGAGATATAGTGTTATCGTAGTCGCTTTCAGTAGTCAATTAGTCAAAGGTAGCTGCAATCGCGAGTATTTGGTTTATAGTTCAAATTTCGACACTACCCAGATTCCTTCATCGCGTAGATAAGTTATTTTTATTTCAAATTTGATTTTCAATCTCAATTATTGAAGTGCGTTGCACTTTCGTTTCCTTATTAAACGCCATTGGGTGGAACCCATTATCCCTATTCATTCGTCCTGAAACCGCTTTAGTCTCAATAAGTACATTCATAAAAGAGCCTCCACCGAGAGGATAGTCCTTCGGACCTGTATGGTTCTGACAAGAGGGGATCCACTACCAAAAGGGGGCTCGCTCTAGAGCAGGTGAGTATTCTCCTTCTTGATAATATCTCTGTTTTTTTTCCATTTGTGGTATTACGCGGGGAACTAGCCGCTCGACCTGCTCGTACGTAACACACAAATCGGTGGCAGCGATGGGATTTCATCTTTTCCAAGCCGATATTCCTTCTAGTGTTACGTCCCAACAGTAGAGACGTCGAAAAGGTTCCTCCCGTTCGCGGTGCTTGTGGCACTTGAAGATTGTGGTGAATGTTAGGAAAAATAAAATGGATGATTTTCAACGGCTTAAAGTACTTTTATTGGATAATTGATAGAATAAGCTTGAATGGGTTTGAAAAAGGACGATTGAATTGACGTCCGATCTTGCCGGTCTGGCAGAGGAGTCGAGAGTTCCCGGATCAGGGTGAGACTCTTGGAGGATGGATGTCCCAGGGTAGGGGCAAGTGCACCTCACGCTGCAGTTTTACGTGGGAACAAAGTAGTAATAGGAGTCGGAGGGACTAGCGGTCAGGTTGCGAGGAAGATAGGAAAGCGTTGTAGAGTATAGGGTCTGGACGTAACACCCCCCCTGTTAGAGAAGGCATATCGTTACGAGGATATGTCGATAAGGTTAAAGGTTGTTGACAATTGGTTTTTAAATATTGATACTTAGTAGCTAGTTTACAGAACATCGTGCATCGTGTTTGTGTGGGTCTTTTTGTGTATTGGGTGAACCCTTTTTCAATAAGTTTTATTGGGTCTGATTACATATGCTGTATATGTGTGTGTGTTCTGGTATTGTGTCCTTATGTGCTAGGTTTATATGTAAGTCTCGAAATCAGGGACTTATTTCAGGTATGAGGTTTTGGAGGTTAGGTAATTAAACAAGCATTGATGCAGTCAGATACAACTGTAATAAACAAACATATTTACAGATGAGCTTAGATTTACAATACCATTCTAACATACAGCTTTAATCATAATTAGCCTACCTGATTCAATACAATTGTTGGTAGCCTTATTTTACGCTTAGTAATACTCGCTGAGTCATCACACTCTAATTCTCCCACATGGCTTTCCTCCTCTGCTTGGTCAAGTCACCTGTCGTGTTATTGACCAAGCCTAACCACCTCGTTTGGCGGTTTCTCCAAACTTACATATATTCTTAATGTTCTTGTGCTGTCTCAAATCTAGTACATATCCATACATTGGGTCGTATTTTTCCATTCTATGGTGAATATGTGTATAAAAGTAGTTTTCTTAAGCTTGTATAGTGTACTATTCTATCTTTATTTCTAACGTATGGTTAGAGGTTTTGTCTTGTTGACCACGCAATAACAGTATCTGCGGCTCAACTCAATAGTATTGTTTTATTTGAGAGATGGTCTCTAGTTTCGGAGATTGCCGAGGTATTGGGGGTAGTAAGGCGATCTGGCGGCTGTGTAAGGTTTGTGTGTTTGAGTTGTTGTGAGTTTCGAAAGATTGATTATTCGTCCGTAGCGACTGTCCTATCCCGTCTTATGGCATGCTTCAGTTTGTTATGGTGGACGATTTTTGTTTTAGTTGGTGTGAGGTATATTTCGGCATTGATGTTATTTATTATTTGTTTGATAACGTATGGGCCTTTATAGTGGTCTTCAAACTTTTTGCGGGTTTCATTGAGGAGAAACACCTCTTGTCCTGCTTCGAAAGATTGGCTATTGGTGGTTCTGTCGTAGAGTGTTTTGGATCTGTGTTTTGCGTTTTTCAAGTTTTGTACCGCACGTCTACGGATATCTTGTAAGTTTGTTAGTAAGTCCAAGGCTAGAGTATCGTATGTTTTAGTTAGCGCATAGGCTGGGGTTTTATCTGATGGTAGTCGTGCTTCTTTGCCGAAAGTAAGCCGGTGTGGGGTGAAATTTGTGGCTTCGTGAACCGCTGTGTTATAAGCGAATACGGCGAATCGTATATATTTGTCCCAATCTTTACCAGCGTTGGTGTAATGCTTGATATATTCGGTTAGCATTATGTGAGCACGTTCCAAAGATCTATTTGATTGCGGTCGGTAAGGGGTTGTTCGAATTTGTTTAATGTTGAATAGCCCACAGATTTGCCGCATCGTTTTGCTCATAAAATTTTGTCCTTGATCCGTGAGTATCGTGTATGGTGCGCCGTAGTGCGTGATGAATTCCGTAGCGAAGGCTGTCCCGATGGATTGGGCTGTTGCGTCTACGATTGGGATGGCGTCCATAAATTTCGTCAGATTGCACTGGATTGTCAGGAGGTAACGATTATCACTTTTTGTTATGGGCAGAGGCCCTACTATGTCCATAGCGACTTTGTGAAATATGTCCGTCGGCGTGTCTGTAATGACCATTGGTAGTTTTGTCTTGACTCTGACTAGTTTTTTTTCGTTGGCAACTTTCGCAACTCTTGACGAAGTTTCGGATTTGTTCTTTCATGTGGGGCCAAAAATATTTTTCTCGCGTGCGTCTGTAAACCTTCGTAATCCCTTGATGTCCACCCACCAGGGATTCGTGATTCTCCCTAATGATGTCTTCACGGATACCTTCCTCGGGTATGATAGTAGTATTTAAGCAGATAGTGATCCGGATGGGTGAGTTACGGAGAATGTAATGGATCATTTTCTTCACCACTGTTGGTCTGAATTCGTCAATAGTTGTGCCTGCGATGGGAAGTGCGACAGATAGGGTGTTATGTTTGTGCAAGGTCTGTTTTAGGTTTACCAATGCACGGAATAAGTCATCTAGGTTTCCTTTGTCACGATCGAGGGATTCTACTACCAGGGTGTATACGTATTTGTGTTTTGATATTGTTGTTAGTATTTGGAACTTGGAATAACTATGCTTTTCGACAATTTCCTTACTTACGAGGTTCTCCTCCACTAATTGTTTCTCCGGAGTGTTAATCCACGTGCAATCGGCCGATATAAAGTGTGCGTCATTGTCGTTTATCATCAATAACCCGTCGTTAGTTTCGGTGACATTAGGTACGGATGTTATGTCGTCTATGGTATTCTTAAAGTCTTCGAATTCGCATGCTTGGTTATCGTTGTTATCTTGCAATGGACATTTTTTGGGACTTCCACGGGGGGGGGGGGTGCTCCGGGTTTCCAGAGCGTGGTGCCCTCGATCGGATGATTGGTGTTACAGGGTAGTCATCGCTATCGCTGTCGCTATCTGTAACAGCTGAGTCCATATCGCACGAGCCTTCGTCACTCGACGTCGTGTAAGTTGAGCGGATCGCAGGTGGACTAGTGGGGGGTGAGATAACGGGAGGTCGAGGCGAGGCGGCTGAAGCCGGTCTCGGACGGCGAGGTGGTCGAGATTCGGGCATTTTAAACTTTGGGCTGGCTGTAGTTGTTGAGGGGGGTATGCGCTGCCGGGTGAGCGGAGTGCGTGGTCGTGTAACGCTGTCAGATTCTGAGGTGTCAATTGGTGGATTTTCAGGGTTGCAAATCGCGATCGTAATATTCGAGTCTTTGAATACGTAGTATATCATTCTTCTTACTATATTCCAATTCAGTCTGTCTAGTCCACAGCCTAGTCGGGGTATGGATAGAGTCGTTATGCGGTCTCTATGGAGTTGATTTTTCAAATTAACAAGGGTATTATAGAAGGTTTCCCTAGTGGGTCGTTCAGAGCAGAATCTTTTTGTGACTAGGTTGTATATGTTACGGTTATTGTGAGGCGTTACGATGACGTCTGCGATCCCTGGTCTGTGGCTTTTTAATTCCGACCTGTCGATCATTTTTCGATCTGCTAGTTGTAGTGCTATGCCACGCGACGTTTTGCAATCTGCTGAGATGCAATGAGCTATATGATCTGGTCTGTCGATTAGGTTAGCCGGTATCTCCTTGATGAATTTGCTGTGAGTCAATGGTAGAAAGTCGAGATCTGCGAGGAATTCTTCGTACGGGGGCGTCCGCCCGGGGTGTGTCATAAGAGCTTCCGGGTTGGTCAGCTGTTGACGCGGAATTCAGTTCGGGTTTTAACACTCCATGTCTTTTACCGGGTGCTGCATCGGACGACGATGTTGAGGGTCTAGGTCGTTTTGTGTTCACCCTGATTTCTTCCACTTCGTGCTCTGACGTGTATGTTGTGTCCGTATCGTAGTACGGTGGTAGCGCCGGTTTCTTGCGTGGTCTTGGGTTTCCTGAGGAGTCGGTGCTGTATGGGCGCTTGACCGACAGTGGTTGATGTATGCTAGTTGGGGGGTTAGGGCGATTTGACACGCGCGAGGTGTCGCTGGTGGATTCAAATTTTGGCCGTTTTGGAGGGTCTACATCAGTAGGTTCGTCGGTCGTATCCCGGCGTCTTGTCGGGAATTGGTGGGCGCTTTTACTTTGTTTGTGTGTGTTAGGGGGTGAAGAGCCAGTTTCGGATCTCGGGCGCTTGGAGTCGATGGGAAAGATCTGGGTAGGGCCCTGGAGTGGAGGATTCCGAGAAAGTGCATCAGCATTCAAGTTTGTCGTTCCTTTCTTGTATACAATATCATAAGAATATTCATCTAGCGTCAAGCGCCAGCGCAGCAGCCGCGAGGTGGGGTCTTTAACATTATTCAGCTAGATAAGTGGCCTATGGTCGGTCACTAGGGTGAATTGTCGTCCGTATAGATACGGTCTAAAATGCTTGACCGCGAAAATAATTGCGAGAAGTTCCTTGTCCGTGGTCGAGTAGTTCACTTCTGCTTGTTGCAACGCTCTTGATGTATACGCTATTGGTAGGTCTTCTCCGATCTTGCCTTGGCTCAAGACCGCGCCTATCGCGTAGTTCGAGGCGTCGGTCGTTAATACTAAGGGTTTGCTGAAATCGGGATACTGCAGTATTGGTTCAGTGCACAGTATGTCGCGTAGCGATTCAAACGCTCGTTGGTGCTCCGATGTCCATGGGAATGGAGTATTCTTTTTCAGAGGGTTATTGATTGGTTTCGCAATTTTTGACATTTCGGGGATGAACCTCCGGTAATACCCTATCAGACCCAAGAACTGTTTTATTTGTTTAGGGTTTCTTGGTGTAGGGTAATTTTTCACGGCTGTTATCTTGTCCGGGTTGGGTCGCACACCGTCCTGTGTAATTATGTGGCCTAGGTATGCCACTTTTGTCCGCAAAAATTCACATTTGTTGGGTTGTAGGGTGAGGCCTGCCTTGCTCAGTCTGTTCATGAGTTTTTCAAATTTAATCGTGTGTTCCTCTATCGACCTAGCATAAATCACGATGTCGTCTAAGTAGACGAAGATTTCATTACCCTGTAATCCCGCAAGAATTTGGTCCATGAGGCGCTGAAAGGTTGATGGGGCGTTTTTGAGGCCAAACGGCATGCGGTTGTATTGGTAGTGTCCGTGTGGAGTAGAGAATGCGGTTTTTGCGCTGTCGTTAAGGTGCATAGGTATCTGGTGAAAACCCGAAGCCAAGTCGAACGTCGAGAAATATTTCGCTGATCCCAACTGGTCCAGGATGTCTATGATGTTCGGGAGCGGGTACGCGTCTCCCACCGTTTTTTCGTTCAGTTTGCGGAAGTCTATGACTATTCGCCATTTCTTAGCGCCGCTCGCGTCAGCTTTCTTGGGAACTACCTATACAGGTGAGTTGTAGGGTGATGACGAGTGTCTGATTATACCTTGGTTCATGAGTTTTGTTATTTGTGTGTTGATTTCTTCTTTGTGTTGCTTAGGATAGCGATATTGTTTTGTGTGTATAGGTATGTCATCGGTCGTTGGGATAGTATGCTGCACGAGGTTCGTCGAGCCTAGTTTATCACCAGGGAGAAAGAACAGATGGTTATACTCGGTCGTGAGGTCGATGATTGATTGCTTCTCCTCGTCATTGAGGTGGTCTCACCTTAAGTTTTGTTTCAAGATATCAAGGCGGTTGGATTCGAAGTTCAAAGTTGTGCATGAGGTGGTATCGGCGTTTGTATTATTGCGTTCCGAGTAGATGGCTAGTATATGCTGACCCGATTGTTGTCGTTTCGACGACGCGTCCTGTCGTATCGGATCCGACGTTGCGTTTCCGTGTATCTCTACTTCTTCTAGGATTACTGACGGACATTTAACCTTGACGGTGAATCGTTGCAGTTTATTATGTAAGCGTACGCACGGCCGTTTCTATTCGTGACTAGTGCTTTGCCTAGGTAGATTTGAGGTCCGAGATCGAGGGTATCTATTACGCCCGTTTTTACATTCGGGTTGTTAACATTCAGGGAGACTACTTGTGCAGTTCTCGGAGGGATAGTTAGTAATTCCTCATTAATGAATTCGAGCGGTTTGTCGGCGCTCGTGTGTAAAGCATTCGTTTTGGAGGATATTGTTGCCTGAACGTCCTGAAGGAAGTCCATACCCAGAATCCCGTCTTGTTCGATAGGGAACGAATTCTCGACTAGGTGGAATTCGTGCGATTTGTTGTCGATCATTAAGTCGATAGTCCCTATGGTTTGGATGTATCCGCCCGTTATACCTGATATTCGCGACGTGTCTGACGGTGTGTAGAGTGTTTGCGGGTTCACTGCGCTAATCTTTATTATGTTTATTGTAGCTCCGGTGTCGACTAACAGTGCGGTGTCACGTTCGACGAGCTCGGGCGCCTGTATGCATACTTTGGGTGTGTGCATTTGTGTCATACTAAAGATGTAATCTCGGCGGTCAGACAGTCGGGTGTATAGAAACGGAATAATACCCGCGTTGCGGCCTATCAGTTGATTGTTTTTTAAACAGATTGAGGCAGCTTCCGCGCGCAAGAAATCTATGCCTAGTATTCCATCTTCATTTATTGGGAAAGAGTTATTGACCAAGTGGAAACGATGTTTTGTGTTCGAGAATTCGAGTTCGAAGCTGCCAAGTGTTTCTTCGTGTTCGTCTGTTATACCGAGAATCTGCCGTCTATCTGTTATGTCGTAATGCGTGGTGTGCGGAATGTTGCCCATTTTGAGAAGATTGAAGCACGCGCCCGTGTCTATCATGAGAGTCACGCTTTTATTTAATAGTTGTGGCGATTTGATGCTGATCCGTGGCGGTTTTTTAGTTTTGAATGCCTCTCGCGTTCGTTGGGTTCGCTTACTCGGAAGGGACGTCTTTCTGTGTTTAGGGATGCCTATGCGTCCGTGTGGCCATCCCGCTCCTCGTTTAAATTAGCGGTAAGGTGGTCATGGTATTGTTGTCCAGGGCCCTTGCCTGATTGCTGTTGTCTGATTGATCGTCATACGGCGAGTCATTTACCACGTGGTATACGCGGTCGCGGTTGGGAAAAGTGCGAGCTGAGTTATTGGTTTTTGTTGGAGGCTTGGGACGGTGTTCTTGGTAGGGTTGTCGCGAGGTGTGTTGGGTTGGTTGACCGACCGGCGCATAATTTGAGGGGGGAGTGTACGTATTTTTTGCATCAAGCAGCTTCGTTCGGCAATCCCCTATAGTGTGGCCTGCCCTGAGGCAGTACGAGCATTGCACTGGATTTTGACTAAGTTGGTATGTACATGTACGGCATTCCTCGTATTTATGGCCTTGTCGCTTGCAAAACGAGCAGAATTTTTTATTGCGTTCTTTTGTTCTACAAATTTCACTTGTGTGACCTATTTTATGGCAATAGTCGCATTTGATTTGCGAATTGTATGGGGTTACATCGGAGTTGTATCTCGACACGCGATCGACTGTGTGGTGTGTCAAGTCGTCAGTGCGGTCATCTCGTAAATTCCTATCTGCTATTAACTTTTTTGCCCTGATTGCTGTATCAATGGCGTCAGTTAGCGTGCTGGGATTCGTGTTTAACACTCTCATTTCTGTTTGGCCTCTGAGGCCTCTAATGTACGAATTTAAAGCATTGTCCCTAATATTTGCTATCAATACCTTGGCCTCAACAGCTGTGTGAGTATCCTCTATTACTTCGATAGCTAAGGATACTAGTTCTTCTACACGGGTTCCGTAATCTAGCGCGTTTTCGCGTCGCCCCTGCCATGCATTGGCCATAGAGGTTTGCAGCTCAGGTAATCAAATTTTCGGCTGGTAGGCGCGTTTCAGGCCCTCAAACATTTCTTCTAATCCGGAACTGAAGTTCCTGGGCAGGTATTTGACTGCGTCGCCCTTGACTTTAGATCGCACTATCGCTACGAAGAGTGATAAGTCTGAAGGGCTTATCAGTCTTTTCGCGTTCTCAACGCTGTCTATAAAGTTTCTGATCGTTATATCTCTGCCATCGAAGTTTGGAATGATGTCTACGGCAGTTTTGACTGGTAGATACGTGATGCCTGCGCCGGGTGGGGTCGCCATCTTAGTTGGGCTTACGGTGATTTGTGCGAGTAAATAGTGAATTGAGTGACTTACAATATTGCGAATGCTAGGATACTAATATAGGTGAGTTCCATGTAGCGGCTATTGTTGTCAGAGGAGTTCGTCCTGGGATGAGTAAATCTGTAGATTCCTCTATTCGTGTTGTACGCAGGGGAGTGGTTTTTATTTCCTCGGGGTTCAACGCCGGTATTCGGTTGCTGTTCTTTGTTCTGCAGGTTAGTCTCTTGGCGTTGTAGCAAGAGGATGAGATTTTAGATGATTCGTCTCTTGGCGTTGTAGCAAGAGGATGAGATTTTGATGATTCGTCTCTTGGCGTTGTAGCAAGAGGATAAGATTTTAGATGATTCGTCTCTTGGCGTTGTAGCAAGAGGATGAGATTTTAGATGATTCGTCTCTTGGCGTTGTAGCAGGAGGATGAGATTTTAGATGATTCGGCTCTTGGCGTTGTAGCAAGAGGATGAGATTTTAGATGATTCGTCTCTTGGCGTTGTAGCAAGAGGATGAGATTTTAGATGATTCGTCTCTTGGCGTTGTAGCAAGAGGATGAGATTTTAGATGATTCGTCTCTTGGCGTTGTAGCAAGAGGATGAGATTTTAGATGTTTATCGTAATCACTGTCACTTATCTACTTATTTGAACTTTTCGCTTATTCACACACTTTCAAAACGGGAGCCACCGCTGCCACCGAATGTTACGTCCCAACAGTAGAGACGTCGAAAAGGTTCCTCCTGTTCGCAGTGCTTGTGGCACTCGAAGAGTGTGGTGAATGTTAGGAAAAATAAAATGGACGATTTTCAACGACTTACAGTACTTTTATTGGATAATTGATAGAATAAGCTTGAATGGGTTCGAAAAAGGACGATTGAATTGACGTCCGATCTTGCCGGTCTGGCAGAGGAGTCGAGAGTTCCCGGATCAGGGTGAGACTCTTGGAGGATGGACGTCCCAGGGTAGGGGCAAGTGCACCTTACGCTGCAGTTTTACGTGGGAACAAAGTAGTAATAGGAGTCGGAGGGACTAGCGGTCAGGTTGCGAGGAAGATGGGAAAGCGTTGTAGAGTACAGGGTCTGGACGTAACATTGAGGAAAAAAAAAAAAAAAAAAAAAAATGTACAAATCAATAACGTTAAATAAATAAAAAAAAACCAAATACTACTCTTGCAACTATTTGAGAAAAATATTCAACTTCCCTGCCAAAATGGCTACCGTTGCAAATAGGGAAGAAGCTCCAAGGGGAACTAGTTTCATGGAAACCGATATGAACGTGAGCAATGCCATGATGGCTTCAATGGCGGAAACCTTTATCCTTCCGAACAGTTTAGCTTCCATACCAAACTTCGACGGGGATACCATGCCCTTGAAGGATTTCAATTGGGATATCAGAAATGGGGCAGCCACCCTACCCGCGCGTTGCGAGACCGCTTATGTAAGGGGAGTAATTTCCAAGCTTAGGGGCGAAGCACGCGACAGCACCTATGGCCGAACGTTTACGAAAGCCGACGAGTTAATTAAACACCTTAAGGATAGGTTCGCGCCGGGGAAAGATTATCCTCACTATCAGCACCAACTACACTAAGCACAACAATAAGCGGGCCACCCTGTTTTTGCTCCGAAAAACGTCCGATTTCGGAAACTCATAACCGCTCGAAAAATTGAGGTAAAGAGTTGTAAAAAATTGTATTTTGAAGCGTGAAGCTTCACCTTTCAGATGCTACAAGTCGATTTGAATTGCGTTTTTGCGTTCACTAGTTGTACTCTCCTGATTCAATTCATGACGAAAACGTCAAGTGAACTTTTGACTTTGAGAAGGTGCACCAAGTGTCTCAGTTGGTAGATTTCAATTTTTTTGATGTCATTTCGAAGGTTGAAGTGTTCCCTTGAAAACACGTCCCTTAAATTTTTCGTACGATTTTTTTTGCATGGGTTATGCGACTCTAAAGCAGTTATTGTCCATAAATCTTTGATTGAATACCTTGACCGACACAGTTATCGTATCGAAGTTTTTCAAAAACGAATTTGCAGCTCAAAACTTTGACTTTACGAAACTTTATCGCAGTATTTTTTTATCTGAATTTTCGAAGCTCTGTCACCTTCCGTATGCACCCCTGCGCATCTCCGTGTGAAAGCTTGAAGTTTGACCCCTTGTAGGTCGCGTAAAAATAGCGGGATGGGTGGCCCGTGATACCACGTTCAAGCTTGAACTGTCCCCCATAAAATGCGCACTTTCGTTTTTTTTTATCTTTTTTTTCCATCGCGCTATTTAACTCAGAACGCAAACAGAAGATTTAACCATTACCTCCGGCATTAGCATTACCCAAGGTGTACCATGTAGAGGTTGCTCGGTAGGATTTACACCTCGTACCTTACCTCGTGTGTGAGTATGCATGCATTTTGTGCGTACCAGAGATCAGGACCCCATAGTTCGTCAATTCTACGGTATTTTTTTACTCCAAACCTTCTCTGGTACGTGTAAGTGCAATTTGCAATCGCGTGTTACCGCCTCTTTGCCTCTTTATTTCGCGGCATCTCTCGTGCATGTTGATGCGATTTCGAATTTGATACTGCGGTATATCCCCCTAAATTTCGTGCAGCGCTCAACCCAACGTCGCGAGATTTGACAACAATGCGATTTTTGTGCTGACGATCTGTATGACCCCACCTACATGTTCTAAACATGAACACGAAAAATTCTGCTCTGAGGCGGTAACACGCGATTTTAGTCATACACTGACATAAACACACACAAAAACAAACACAGACACAGCCACGAGCAAATCGCACTTACACGTACCAGAGAAGGTTTGGAGTAAAAAAATACCGTAGAATTGACGAACTATGGGGTCCTGATCTCTGGTACGCACAAAATGCATGCATACTCACACACGAGGTAAGGTACGAGGTGTAAATCCTACCGAGCAACCTCTACATGGTACACCTTGGGTAATGCTAATGCCGGAGGTAATGGTTAAATCTTCTGTTTGCGTTCTGAGTTAAATAACGCGATGGAAAAAAAAGATAAAAAAAAAACGAAAGTGCGCATTTTATGGGGGACAGTTCAAGCTTGAACGTGGTATCACGGGCCACCCATCCCGCTATTTTTACGCGACCTACAAGGGGTCAAACTTCAAGCTTTCACACGGAGATGCGCAGGGGTGCATACGGAAGGTGACAGAGCTTCGAAAATTCAGATAAAAAAATACTGCGATAAAGTTTCGTAAAGTCAAAGTTTTGAGCTGCAAATTCGTTTTTGAAAAACTTCGATACGATAACTGTGTCGGTCAAGGTATTCAATCAAAGATTTATGGACAATAACTGCTTTAGAGTCGCATAACCCATGCAAAAAAAATCGTACGAAAAATTTAAGGGACGTGTTTTCAAGGGAACACTTCAACCTTCGAAATGACATCAAAAAAATTGAAATCTACCAACTGAGACACTTGGTGCACCTTCTCAAAGTCAAAAGTTCACTTGACGTTTTCGTCATGAATTGAATCAGGAGAGTACAACTAGTGAACGCAAAAACGCAATTCAAATCGACTTGTAGCATCTGAAAGGTGAAGCTTCACGCTTCAAAATACAATTTTTTACAACTCTTTACCTCAATTTTTCGAGCGGTTATGAGTTTCCGAAATCGGACGTTTTTCGGAGCAAAAACAGGGTGGCCCGCTAATTGTTGTGCTTAGTGTAGAATCAATCCGCATGCGTAGGAACGAATCCGTGAGTGGATTCTGCGACCGGATAAATATTCTCATTAGCGGAGCGAAAGTGGCTTTGAGAGAAAAATACCAGGAAAATGCAGAGTACATGCACTTACCGCTTCAGGATTATGCGTTGGATATGTTCCTCAGGAAGGTGCCCGAGGAGATATCTGGGGCCGTTGAAGCAGGCCAGCCAGCCGCTTTAGGCGACGCGCTGAGAAGGGCTATCGAGGTCGAGACACGGATGAAACGAGGGATTATACCGGGCAGCGACATAGCTAGGCGTGTAGTTTCTCGACGAGAACCAGATGATGATCTAGAACCGGACGGTTATAGAGACTACTGATATTCGCGGTCACCCGCTCGCGCGTATAACTATTACGCAATAACCACCGACGAAAGGCCCAGTCGCGAACGCGCAACTTCATACCGAACAGGTATAACGCGGCGGGAACGCGGAGGTGACTCTCCGGAAGCTGATAGATCCAGAATGTATCGGCATAATAATAGCGACTGGCATCTGAGTCAACCGTATCCCTATTATTCGCGAATACCGAGGTCATATTTGCCTGTGCCAAGATCTCCGTACGACCACCGAAACGACTGTTCGTCGGGAAATCGTGCGGCTGGGTCGGGTGCCGAGGACCCAAGGTAAAGGAGAAATTCTACGCCCGAACCCCCCGTGGAATATTTTGGAGCATCCTATAACAATTGGCGCGAAAATAACAATAGATCGAGGACACCGTCTCCCGGTAATACATCAAGGAGTGCCGATTCTTCAAACGGGTCTGGGACTCGGCGACCGGACGCGACGGCGGGACATCCCTCGACCGAGCATCCAGTCAGGGTAAGGTTCATGGAAAACAGGAGAGAGTCCTTGCACTAAAATCGCGTAAGGAGTCTTCCTTAGTGAAAATAACCGCGCCCGAATTGCGTCGTAAGACCGGAATATTTATTTTCGATACAGGGGCGGATATAAACCTAATTAAAAGTAGCGCGCTAGACTTAGACGCTTTAGTCTGGACTTCAAGGGCTGTAGCTATTACCGGAATAACACCCGAAGCGGTAGACACGCTAGGAACCACCAGTGTAACCTTGTTGTGACAGCCGACGGAATTCTACGTAGTTGACCGGTCGTTCCCGTTAACAAGCGACGGAATTCTGGGGAAAGCTTACCTGCGGCAAAAAAGAGTCGAGATTTCTTTCTATCATAACACCTTGGTGGATAAGACCGAGCCTATACGACCGATGCGGTTTTTAGGAGAGCCTACACCCGAGTTCCGTGATAAGGAGAAGCAGTTTCTCATGATAAGGGCACGAACTCGCCAGGCGATTGCCGTGAATAGTTTAAATAGCGACGTGAAGGAAGGATACCTACCCAGGGTAAAGACGGTTGACGGCGTTTACATAGGGGAAGCTGCAGTCACAGTTAGAGATGGAGCATGTCACGTTATGGCAATTAATTCTCTAGATCAGTATGTCGAGGTAGAAATACCCCCTCAGGAAATACTACCTTTTGATTACCATAAGTTCCCGGACGAAATAGACTATGACGACGAGAATGAGGCAGACTTATGGAATTATCCGACATTGGAAGAACGATGCACCGCAATAGAATCCAAACTACGGCTAGAGCATCTGAACACAGAGGAAAGATATCATGTAAAGACGCTAATTCGGGAATTTTCGGAACGATTTTACTTACCGGGGGACAAGTTACAATGCACCGCCGCGATCCAACACCGAATACCCACGCAAGACGATATCCCGGTGAATATGCGTCAATACCACCTGTCCATAAAACGGAAATTGAAAGACAAGTAGCCGCGAAATTAAGCAGCGGTATAATCGTGCCTTCTTGTTCTCCGTACAACCCCCCGTTGTGGATAGTCCCGAAGAAACCGGACCCGAATGGAAATCCGCGATGGCGCATAGTTATCGATTTCCGAAAGCTAAACGATAAGATAATCGGGGACGCTTACCCCTTACCAAACATTACTGACATCCTTGACCACCTGGGAAAAGCTCGATACTTTTCTACCTTCGATTTGGCTAGCGGGTTCCAACAAATAAGAATGGATCCCAGGGACCGCGAGAAAACTGCATTTACTACGCCAAATGGGCACTACGAATACATCAGGATGCCAGAGGGGTTAAATGCACCTGTCACCTTCCAGCGGTTAATGGACCAGATCCTCCGCGGACTCCAGGGGGTAGAGGTCTTCGTGTACCTAGACGATATCGTAGTGTACGCGAAAGATTTGGAGGAGCATGAACGAAAAATCCGTAGACTATTCGGAAAGTTAGCCGCCGCGAAGCTGACTTTGCAGCCCAAGAAATGCGAGTTTCTACGGACCGAAGTCGCGTATCTAGGCCACGTGATTAGTAGGAAGGGGGTGAAACCGGACCCACATAAGATAATCGCGGTTAGGAATTCCCCTAGACCCAGAACGGCCAAAAATGTGAGGCAATTCCTTGGACTCGCGGGCTACTACCGTAGGTTTATACAGGACTTCGGGGTAAAAGCCAAACCTCTAACCGAATTGCTCAAAAAGAACACAACGTTTCGCTGGGGGAAAGAACAGAATAACAGTTTTAAGACTTTGCGCCGCTCTCTGTGCAGCAATCAAATCCTGCAATATCCGGACTTTAATAAGCTGTTCACGCTAACGACCGATGCATCGGATTACGCCATCGGAGCCGTCCTGAGTCAGGAGGTAGGTGGATCTGACATGCCGATAGCCTATCTGTCCCGAGCGCTAACGAAACCCGAGCAAAATTACTACACTACGGAGAAGGAATGTCTGGCCGTCCTATACGCTGTGTTGCATTTTCGACCTTATTTATACGGTAGGAAATTCAAATTAGTTAGCGATCATGAGCCACTGAGGTGGATCAATTCGATGAAAGACCCAGGACAGCGGTTGATTCGTTGGCGATTACGACTGAGAGATACTCATAATCTCTAGACACTCATACTTATAATGAGTTCGAGCATAAGGCCGGACGCCTCAACGTTAATGCCGACGCGCTTTCTAGGAACCCGATTACCGAAGAGACATCTGACTCCTCTTCAGAGGAGGAACTGGATTTAACGAATACCACCGACTCGTTCCCGCCGTACGTGGAATACGAAAACGCGACCAAAACAGTGGACATAAAGAATCCCGACGTCGTGAAAATACACGACGACCATTTTGATAGGGACGACAACTATGGGCACACGGTGTCCACGGATTCAGAAATGGGCAAAGAAATAGCCGTAGAGTTCAAGAACCGTTAGGGAGGTGTAGAGGAACTGTGGAAACAGGCTAGGCTACACTCCGTGGCGAAATTGGAGCTTGCGGATAGGAACATCTACTATATTATGACCAAGAACAACCACTGGGATAAACCCACCTACGAAGATCCGTACAAAAGTCAAATTAACTTTAGAAGGGCCTTAGAACAAGATAGGATGAAAACGGTTACCTTGCCGCGAATAAGCTGCGGCTTGGACGGGTTAACGTGGCACAGGATTCGCACAATGCTGCGCTATATTTCTGAAGGGACGAGTATTACTATCACTGTCTGCACGAATTTGCGTTACCCTCAGGAATCGCAAGATGATGCGTTACCGGGCCGAATTCAGCCGGTAACCGACCCAGTGCAACTATTTCCGTTAGGACGAGGGGCCCCGATTCCGACCCCGACGGAAAGACGACGACGAGGCAGGCCGAAGGTCCGGGATAGGGCTCAAACCTTACCGCAGGTGGATCTTAGTGCCATATCATCTAGAACTTGGGCCAGAGTAAGGGTGAACCAGCAAATAGGGACGCCCGTGCTCCCGGCGATAGGAGAGGACGTCGCGTGGGAATCTGATTCCTCGGAGGATGATCCGTCCAACATACCTGCCTACCGCCGTTGTAGCAGCGTGTTCTCCGGGCTAGATATGCCACCCCCAGTGGAACCAATCGATTCCCCAGATAAAGAAAAGATCAACGAAGAACCCGCAGAGACCCCGGTAGGAGAACCCCGTCAACCCAAATCCGAGTCGGTATTGCTAAGACCCCCAGCAGGTGATAGCGATGAGGACCTAGACGATGACGTGTTTGAAACCGGGCGGGGACATAATCTCACAATCAGCCGAAGCGAGCTACAGCAATCATTTACGCGTTTCGACGCATCGCTGCGTGAAAGGGGAATGGGTCCCGGGAATGACCCAAAACCGGACATCGATTTACCTGGAGCCCTCTCCGAGGGGGAAAAGGTTGAGGGGCCCATTCGGGAGATATTAGACGATCAGGATCCTTTTTGCGAGCAAAATGAAGACGCGGAACTAGACGGAAGACTGAGCCGTATGTCTAGGAAGGCTGCTGAGCTTGACGAAAGATTCGCGCGACTCGCAAACCAGCAGGCGGAGTCGTCAGAGAAGAATAGCACTATAATTAGCCAGCCGAACCGACAATCCGTATCACCCTCGCCGTTCACGGCACCACGACCTACGGCACTCTCAACACCGTACCCAGCAGGTGTCCCCGTCACTCATCAAACTCGTGTCGAGGAAAGGGTAATGAAAGAACCCAGGCGGCTGGGAATGCAGGAAGAACCGCGCGCGTCATGCCCCGTAGAACCATCCACTTCTACGACAGAAGCGTCATTCATTCAAATAGAGGAACTAGAGCACCCGGACATTACACCCGATTCCCCAATAGAAGTAAACCGCGCTACAACTACGCGGGAAAACCTAACGTATCTGCGAGATAACTACGTACATTTCGTATCCAGGAACGCGGAACCCGCTACAGCCGTGAGTCGATTATTGGTCGACATAGGGGCGATAGATCCCGAAGATCAACTCCTAGCAAACCCAAGTGTTGGTCAAGTCCTCATCACGCCAAGAGGAAAACATAATGTCTATAGCGTAGTTATTAAGGATAGATATTATGATGAGATAGTGTTAGAAGACCTCAGGAGGGGTTTAGGAAATTTGCGAAGCGTCATCATTGAAGCCGGGGTTGAAACATTCCGAATCTCAAAGGGAGGAGAATTCACGGATGATCCATCATCGCCAGAATGGTCCGCGTTATTAGAACAAACGTTTGACGACGACAATGTCGTCATCACATTATGCGCAGGGACGGTGCACGTGCCGCCGCCTGAAACCCGACACGGTCTCATTACAGAGCTGCACGGCGGCTTGATAGGGGGCCATAAAGGCGTAAACAAAACATACCGCCGGATAAGAGAGCGATACTACCGGCCGAGGATGAGAAAGGATATACAGGAAGTGATTCGAAAATGTAATAGCTGTCAGGAGCGAAAATTGGTCCTCGTCAGAACTCGAGAACCAATGCTGATTACAGATACGGCTACGAGGCCGTTCGAGAAGGTAGCGCTAGACACGGTAGGTCCTCTCCCCGCGACGTCGCATTGCAATCGGTACATATTAACAATGCAGTGTAACTTGACTAAATACTGCATCACCGTCCCACTCCCTGATATAAGAGCCGAGACCGTAGCACACGCCGTAATGACGCACTTGATACTAGAGCGGGGCGCTCCGCAAATCATACTAACTGACCGCGGGACCAGCTTTGTGAATCGACTTTTCCACGAGTTGGCACGATTATACAAAATCAATCATATCACAACATCGAGCTACAGGCCGCAGTCAAACGGGGCCCTGGAGCGGAGCTATATCGTTTGAACGGAGTACATTAAGCATTACATAGGGGAATTCGATGACTGGGATAAAATTATCCCGTACGCAATGTTCTCATACAATACAGCAGTCCATGAGGCAACGAATTTCGCCCCCTTTGAGCTAGTTTACGGCGAACCCGCGCGATATCCTAACTCTATAGACCGAGCGCCCAATCTCCGCGAGTATGGTGACTACCTCGAAAATGTAATCACGCGATCCAAAGAAATGCTGGCCCTGGCTAGGAATAACCTGATACAGGCCAAGCAAAAGTCAAAACTGTATTACGATCTGAAAGCTAGGCCGTTCCAAGAGAAGGTTGGGGATATGGCCCGGGTCTTGATAGAAGTAAGAAAAGGGAAGTTCGGTAAGCGATATCAGGGACCTTACAAGATTGTAAAGGTGCTGGCGAACAATAGCATTATATTACAAGACGAGGAAAGTAGGCGATTCGCTAAACACGCCGATAAGGTAGAGCTGGCCTATTAACATCATGGCCTACACGTGGACTGTTATCCTTCTGGTAACAACGGGAATAGCTGGGAGTGCCAGTGACGTAAACTACAAAGTAACACCTGTCGAATCTAGCCCTGGACTATACTATGAAAAACTACATAATATACGGTTCAAACGTGCCGAGTGGAGGGTCACCTTATTCGTAGACGCCGAAAAACTGATACAACAATTCCCTGAGGCACCAACGTCATATGAAGAAGCCTACAACGAGTGCCTGAAGCACCCAGTGATGTCGGGGGACTGCGAGAAAACATTTCAGACGAGCTATATATTACCCAAACTGAAGAAAGCTGCAGAGCCAAGAGAGGAACTGAAGGAGATGGTTGGAGAAATATCGCTGCCGGACATCGACAACATACCGCGAACGATTAGGAAACGAAACGTACCATTTGGATTCGTAGGATCAGCGAGCGAATTTCTCTTTGGGACATTAACGTCATAGGATGCGGATGCGATAACAACAGAAATTAACAGCATGCGCAACGCTCAGAAGTCACTTATAGCCGTCACGAAGAACCAAACCCATGTAGTAGCCGGCAAGCTAAGAACGCTGCACCAGACGGCGGAAGAACACCAAACGGCCATAGCCCGGAACAAAGAAAAAATAAACGAGGTAGTGGAAAGAGTAAACGGGGTACTCCAATTCCGGACTGTCGAAAACTACACGCTGGCGGGATTAGAGTACGCCCATCGGGTGGAAAATGCCCCAGACCAATACATGGAGATGACTGGGAAATTCATCGAGGCCGTTGTAGACGCGCGCGAGGGGAGAATCCACCCGTCCCTCCTCCAAGGTAACCAGTTGACCCAGATCATCACGGATATCGAGAGGAACGTGGGAGTATACGAGTTGCCGGTACCCCGGTCCCATCATCAAATCGAAAAAATAGCGAGAATCTCGGATATAAGCATAGAATACCATGGGAAAAGGATTCTGATAACGCTGAATTTACTACTAGCGGAGAGAATAGGATACCACCTGTACGAAATACACTCCTGGCCGAAGCCGCAATGGATGAATGACAACACTAACCGAACAATATCCGCGCGAGTGATACCTCGATCCGAGTTCTTGGGATTGAGTGACGATCATAATAGCTAAAAAATCGACGAAAATTACAAAAACAATCACAACTGCGAAATCGACGAAGATAGTGAAATAGGTGGAGATCGTAAAACCGACGAAAATGGTCGATTGAATGAAAATGACAAAAGAGATGAAAAAAAAGAAATAGACGGAATTGACAGCGCCGATGAAAATCGCAGAATTGACGTATTCTCGGCATCGACAAAGATGATAAAATCAAGAGGAATTACGAACACGATAAAAATCAGGCAATCACCAAAACTCGTGAGATTAATAAATATTGTGAAACTAAGCTGAATAACGATAACGATGGAGTTCGCAAAATTGACGAAAATTGTGGAATAGACGAAGTTACGAAAACTAGAAAAATCGTGGGCATGACAAAAATGATAAAATCGACGAAAATTACAGAAACAATGAAAACTGCGAATTTGATGGGAAAAGTCGAAATAGTGGGGATCGTAAAGCTGACGGAAAAAGCCTGATAAATGAGAATGACAGGAAAGATGAAAATAGTAAAATAACCGGAAATGACGGAGACCATGAAAATCGCGAAATCGCAAGTTTTTGACATCGACGAAGATGATGAAATCGACAAGAATGACGATGTTACGTCTAACACCTCTCCTTATCTCAACTATCCCACGCTGAACCCGATCTCTCACATCCTCTTCTCCTATTCACCACTGCATATAGATTTGCAACTAGGAATCGTGCGAGTTGCATACGGCACCAATGTATGCAACTCATTGTCAGCTGAAAACCCCTCCTAATTCCGAACCTTCCTTCTTCACATCTTCTCTAGCCAAGCAGCTCTCTACTCCTAACCTTCGAACTAGAAACATCTTTCTTCTCCAACAAATCCCCAACAAAGTCAACATACGTACCAATAAACAAGTAAATGTGCAACATATCAATCATTGAGTCAAACTTTCACACCTTCCTCACTGTATCCTTTCGGCAAGGGTCGAACCTTTAACAAAATGTTGTCGCGCCCAAAGTCGCACGTTACAACTGGTGGCAGCGGTGCTCTTGCTAGAAAGTGTTATTTGATAGTGAGTTTAAATGTGAATTGTGAAAAAATAACTCCGCACAAACCTTTTACCGGTCGCAATATTTGCCAACCGTCATAGATAGCACCTCGTTCATACGAACAGCTAGTTTCGTGATACCGGAATCCCCGTTAGTAAAAGTATCGCGCAAGTTTAAGTGACGAATAATTGTGACGTGAATCATTAACGCAACAAATCTACGAAATAATTTTACAACAAATCTACGAAGTAATCCACAACAAAAATCTACGAAATAATTCTACAACAAATCTACGAAGTAATCCGCAACGAATCTACGAAATAATTCTACAACAAATCTACGAAGTAATCCTGCAACAAATCTACGAAGAATTTAAGAAGTATCAAGCAACTAATCTACGGAGACCAATAAATTCTTCAGCAAGAATTTTCAACAATTAACAAAAACATTTTTTTTGGCTTCCCTTGAGACAAACGTCAAAAAAGAATCAACTACAGAAGGTACATCGACAATCCTCAAAGGCACCTCGCCCCACAAAGACTCAACTGAGTCCAACGATCAGCTTCCCTGCTGCTACGAGGCCCTTATCTGCAAGCCGGGACACCTCTACCTTTCTCTACAAACCACCGCATCAACCCTAGAACTTCAGCGGATCCAATCGAAGGAATGCAACTCATCGCAGCGATAATTGTAACTCTCACCGCACAGTAAGTCTTAAGTTATCATATTGTACAAATTTAGAAGCGAAACCGACAAAATGCAAGGTGAAGAAGAAACTATCACGGTAGTGAACTCCCATCCGTATCTGCCACTGCAAGCAGCAATAAATTTAGTACTTACTTTTAATGGCACGAACATGCCAATAAATTCATTTATTCGCAAAGTAGAAAACGTAAAAAAATCCATTCATCTACGAGATCTGCCACTTTTCACAAATCTTGTAACCGTAAAAATCGAAGGTGACGCAGAGAAATATATACGACAGGGAAATTCTAACGCACTAGAAAATATCTTAGAAGACTTGGGACGTGCTCACAAACCCAAGGAGCTTTTACCAGACATACAAGCTCAAATTACGCGAGCAGTGCAGAACCGGAATGAAAGTGTTTTGAAATACGGATTGAGAATAGAAAAACTCGTCGAGATGGCATCGGAAACCACCGAGAATCTAACTAATCCGGAACAAAAAATGATGACAAATAGATTTATCAAAGATTTAGCTGGCCGATCATTCATAAGAGGTCTACGGGATGAGGTTGAAATTAGAGTATCGACTGAAAAACCGGGAACTCTGCGCGAAGCAATAGACCCAGCTGTAAACGTTGAGAAATTTTTAAACGAATGAAAGATTTTGAGGCCATCTCGTGATGACGCCTCGACGAGTCAAATACCAGCTAGATATACCAATCATGATATACCGACTAACAATAGAAATAAGAACTACTCTGATGATAACCGTAGACCCGAGGCCAAAGATAGACCTCACTGCAACTATTGTAAGAAATCCGGCCACACCATTGATATTTGCATGGCAAGAGATCGCAGCAGCAAGTACTGCACATTTTGTAAAATTATCGGGCACACGTACAATGAGTGCCGCACGCGGAATTTTCAAAACCAACAGGATTCCCGACACTATCCGTCCCATCGTAATCCTTCAAACATCCAACGTTATCAACGCGACGAGCGTCGCGATCAAACTAACTACGCACCTAATTATGCGCAACCGAACGACCGCTCAAGAGTTCATGATCCAACGGATCAACCCGCCTCTAGAATCGAAAACCGATCAAATTTTAGACATAATACGCCCAATTGGCGGCAATACGGTAATAACTTTCAAAATCAGCCTAGCCAGAGCCGATCGAATCGCCAGCACGGGAAATATGCAGACGTGAACACCGCGATTCGCGACGAAATGAAACAAAATAGCTATCCTGTAGATTTAAACGAGTCACGGGATCGTCGCGTGGACGCGTCGACGGCCCGAATGGAGGAAGTGCGTCCGAATATGGTAGGAGAATATTACTCGGCTCACCAATAGTTACAATAGAGTCTAAACAGATCCTTGGAAAATCAGCGAAATTATTAATAGATGCGGGTGCAAATTTGAATGTGATTAAAGTCGGAGTAATCACCCCAGACACACGTTTCACACCAACAGATACATGCCGCATCAAAGGAATAAGTAAAGATTTCGTAAGAACGCTGGGAAGTATCGACTTAGAATTCGCAGGTACTAGACACGAATTTCATCTAGTAGACAATCAATTCCCTATTAAAGAAGACGGAATCTTAGGCGCAGACTTCTTACGCTCCGAGAATGCAACTGTCTGTTTCAAAGAAAATCAAATCTTCTCACAAAACACGGGCACGATTCCACTCACCTATCGATATTGCAATGCTAATATCGACACTTATCGCATTCTAATAACATCCTCAATATGTACTCCAAAGGTTCGGATAGCAGCACCACAGTTCAAAAACGATACTAATACATTCTTGCTCGACACGGGAGCCGATATAAACGTCATCAAACTCGGTATGGTAAACCCTAAGGTATACACGCGACCAGATACGGTGACAATAGCAGGTATAACAAACGAAACCATACAAACGCTAGGAACTTTGAATATCCGTGTCGGTAAATCAACACATGAATTCCATTTAGTCAATGATTCATTTCCAATCAAGAAAGCAGGTATATTGAGCATCAAATTTCTACGTGACGCAAACACCGCAATTTCGTTTCCGATCAACAAGGTATTATTAGACAACAACGAAACACTAGATATTTTGAACGAAGACACTATATCGATCCCCCCACGATCCGCTACAGTTATATCTTTGAAAGTGACAAAATCGTCACCACGAACAGGACTTATTAACAAATTAGACCTAGGCCCCGATATTTTTCCGGGCAATGCAATCGTAACAAATAGACAAGGTTTCGCGTACGCCTATGCGATAAACTCGCGCGAAACAGCTGTGGAGATAAGAAGGCCTACGGTAACTTTAGAAGAGGTACACGAACACAATACGAACAACTCACCGACACAAAATCGCCGTGGCATACACAATAACAAACCCCAGATACTCCAATTCGCACCTAACTATGATGCAAAGCGTCTCGACGTCCTTCAGCAATACCTTAGATTGGATCACCTGAACGAGGAAAAAAGACAATCTGTAATTGACCTTACTTCTGAATATAACCATTTGTTTTTTTCACCGGGCGATAAGCTAGGCTCGACAAACCTCGTCCAACACACCATACCAACAACCGACAACATACCCATAAACACGAAACAATACCGTTACCTCAAACAACACAAAACCGAAATCGATAAACAATCACCAAACTCGTAGAGCAAGACATAGTCAAACACTCGTCTTCACCCTACAACTCACCGGTGTGGGTAGTCCCGAAAAAGGCCGACGCAAGCGGCGAAAAGAGATGGCGAATGGTGATAGATTTTTGTAGGCTTAACGAAAAAACCATCGGCGATGCGTATCCACTCCCAAATATCGTCGACATTCTAGATCAGCTTGAATCAGCTAAATACTTCTCTACGTTCGATCTGGCATCAGGTTTCCATCAAATTCCCATGCACCCAACCGATAGCGCGAAAACAGCATTTTCTACGCCCCACGGGCATTATGAATACAATCGAATGCCATTCGGGCTCAAGAACGCCCCCTCCACCTTCCAAAGACTCATGGATCAAGTCCTCTTGGGGTTGCAGGGAAATGAAATGTTCGTTTATTTAGACGACATTGTTATTTACGCCAGATCGTTAGAGGAACATACAGTCAAATTCAAAAAACTAATGGATCGACTAGAAAAGGCTGGCCTGACTCTACAACCCGACAAGTGCGAGTTCTTGCGTAAAGAAGCCGCATACCTAGGGCACATAATAACACAAGACGGTGTTAAACCTGTTGAACCTGAGGTCCAGTGGGGCGAGAGTTAGGAAGGAACGACGCCGGATAATCAGGATGTATGGTTTATGGATAAAAATACAGGTGCCAATAAAAGGATTGGTCGCGGTAGCGAAGGCGAACAGACTGTGCAGGAAGTGCACTGTTTAATGGAGGAATAGGTGGCAGCACTAGCCGCACATTGGTACATATATGTATTAGCAACTTCGTGGTAACACTCCCCCTCAATGTGCAGGGTATGCCTCTATGTGAAGGAATCTTCGAGTCCTAGGAGTTGAATACATCTTTTATGCTTTGGTCCAGGCAACGACTTTGTGAGCATATCAGCCATCATGTCGTCCGTGTAGATGTGTTCGATCTTCAATTGTTTGTCCGATGAGGCTTCGCGAATGAAGTGATGCCTTATGTCGATGTGTTTGCTCCAAGCGTGGTACGTCGGATTTTCGGCCAGTCGAAGGGCACCGAGGTTGTCGTTCAGGATCTTAACATTTGCGAGTCCTCCCAGTCCCAGTTCCATCAAAAAGCCTTTAAGGTAGATGGCTTCTTTTGCCGCTTCCGTGATTCCCATATACTCAGCCTCGGTGCTTGATAGGGCTACAGTCCTCTGCTTCTTAGAGTCCCATGATATCGCCCCCGTACCGAGAATAAATGCGAATCCGGTGTATGAGCGTCGGTCTATCAAACAGCTGGCCCAGTCGGCGTCTACATATCCAACCAAAGGCTTTGCTGATGGTCGGAATACAATGCCGAGGCGTGAAGTTCCCTTTAGGTATCGCAAAACGCGTTTTGCGGCCGTCCAATGAATTTGTCCGTGATTGTTGTTGAATTGGCTTAACGCGCTCACTGCGTGTGCGATATCGGGTCTCGTTGCCATAGCCAGGTACATTAGAGCACCCACCAGTTCGCGGTATGGTGGTTTGACACTTTCAGGGTTGTCGTCTTCATCGGGTTGTGTCAGCTTTACATGTACGTCCATGGGGGTATTCACAGGCTTAGCTTCGGCCATTCCAAAACGATCCAGTATCTCCATGATGTACCCTCTTTGGCTAATCGAGATAGCGTTGTTTGATCGAGCGAACTCTATACCTAGGCAGTAATTCACGTCGCCCAAGTCCTTGATCTCGAATTCCTGTGACAGGAACCTCTTTAGTCTTTGTATTTCATATTCGTGTCGACACGTCACAAGGATGTCGTCCACGTAAACAGCGATTAGTAGTAGGTCTTCCCCTTTGTGCGCAATGTATATGCACCGATCTGCCTCGGATGGGATGGCGCCAAACTTCTTCAGCGATTTGTCCAATACTTTATACCAGTTTCTCCCCGCCTGACGTAAACCGTATAAAGACTTGTTGAGAAGGCAAACCTTGTCCTCGTTCCCCAAATGGTCGAGCATCTCCGTTGCCTTGATTGCTAGGGTGCTCTGCTTGTTTTCTGTTTGGCTGATCATTTCCAGCGACTCGGGCAGAAAAGCCGGGATTTCCATGTATATTTCCTCTTCGATCCTGCCGTTTAAATACGCTGTCGTCACATCGAATTGCTTGATCGACATTTTGTATTCAGCTGCTATCGCCACCAGTAAACGAATCGAACTTAGCCGGGCTACCGGAGCAAAGGTCTCGTTGAAGTGGACTCCTGGACGTTGGGTGAACCCTTTCGCCACAACACGTGCCTTTCTCCTTTCTATGGACCCGTCTGCTTTATATTTGTTCCGTAGGACCATGCGGCTACCGATGACTTGCTGATTTTGAGGACGATCTACGATTTTCCAAGTGTCGTTCTTCAGTATCGACTTTACTTCCGTAGCCATGGCGCGATACCACTCCTGGGCGTCTGGACCAGAAACCGCCTGTTTCACCGGTATCTCAGCGATGAAAGCCTCTTCAAGCTCAATATGTTGGGCTGCGTCGCGTACCTCACAGTATTGCTTACGCGGTCTGCCGGGTTGTCCAGTCAATATTTTTCTCGGCCGTCCAGGGCCTCTCCTTGGTGCATTGACGACGTCTTCAGCCGGTGCTTCTGGATCTTCCTCTTCAAACTCCACGTCATCGGCTTGAGCGTTATCCTGGTGAATCTCATTAACACCAGCATCTATTTCGACTTCACGACGTTCGGGGGTTGTGACTTGTTCACGCTTTCGGATCGTAAATTCTTCTGGGGCAATTTCTTGGTAGTCTTTGTCGGAGTACCCTTTGTTATTCTCCAAAAACTTCACGTCTCGAGTAGTTACGACCTTCCTCTCTTCAGTCAGCCATACTCTGTATGCTTTTGACGTCTCGGAATATCCCAGCAAAACTGCTTTCTTCGCACGTTCCTCGAATTTTCCCTTGCCGGGCGCTCTGTCGAGAAAGTATACGTCGGAGCCGAAATCTCTGAAGTAGCTGACGTCTGGTGTCTTCCCTATCCACATCTCATATGGACTGCGTCCGTTAAGACTTCGGGTCGGACACCGGTTTCGGATGTAATTCGCAGTACAGACTGCTTCGGCCCAAAAGGATGAGGGCAAGCCCGATTGAATGAGGAGGCATCTGGCAACCTCCAACAGAGTCCGGTTTTTCCTTTCCGCGACTCCATTCTGTTCGGGATTATATGCAACGGTGAGTCTTCGATTAATTCCGTTCTGTCGTAGAAAGTCGTCGAATTCTCTGTTCACGAACTCCTTTCCGTTATCCGATTGCAGGTTCTTTATCTTTCTCCCTTTGTGATTCTCGGCGAATGCCCTGAAATCAGTGAATGCTTTTAGAGCTTCGCTTTTTGATTTGAGGAAACGCACCTCACACCACCTTGTGTGGTCGTCGACAAAGGTGACGGAATATCTGCAGTTTCCGTTCGAATCGACTCGCATAGGACCGCACAAGTCGGAGTGAATGATGTCCAGTGTTTCGGTCTCTCGATCGGACTTCTTCGGAAAAGGGGCCCTCGTCATTTTTCCACGCACGCAAATCTCGCAATCAAGCTCGGCCCTGCAATTTCCAAGATCCAATCCTCGAAAAACCTCGCTACGTTGCTCTCGCATGAGGTCTTGCACATTGATGTGTCCCAATCGGCGATGCCACGTTCTCAAAGTTTCCATGGATTTCTCGGGATTTGCTTCCTGTCGTAGAGCTGCTTCGTCTGTCGGCTGGGCGTGTTCAACTATGAAGTATAGGTTACCGATCCGGCATGCAATGAGCTTTGCATCTTCATCCCTGACAGAGAGTTGATCCTTCTCCAGGATTAGTGCCTTGTCTTGCTTGAACAGTACGTCGCAACCTTTATCAGCGATTCTTGAAACGGACATGAGATCCGTGCGAAGGTTTGGAACATGAAGTGTGTCACTTAGACTTACGTTCTTTGGGTTACCATTGACATCCGCTGTGAACTTCACTTTGCCTGTAGCCGTTATTTCGGTTGAGGAGTTATTTGCCAAGTTGAGCTTTCCGTGACATCTGTTGTTCACAGTAGCGAAATCGCCAAATTTCTTGCACAGATGGGACGTGGCGCCACTGTCCAGACACCACCTTTTGCTCCGTGAATCGCAGTCCGCCCGTAAAACCTCACACCGATCCGCGATAAGATCTATGGCGCACAAACTCACGTCTTCGGCGTTCTTCGCAGATTGTCCCGCTTTTTCACACCTTGGCTTGCAGTCCGCGGCTTTATGAGCCACTTCCTTGCATCGGCTACAACGAAATTTAAACTCACTCTTCTTATGGAAAGAGTTCCCGCTCCTTTTATTTTTACTGGAGTTCCACTGCTTGTTTACGAACATGGCGTTTTGCGACGAGACGCGACTGTCATTCTTACGCGCATCACTTTCCTCGATAATCTTTACTCGAAGCGTTTCCGGCTGTGGTAACTCGTCACGTGACTCTATTGCACATCTGAAATTTTCGAAGCTGGGGGGTAAACTGTACAGGAGCATGATAGCCAGTAGGTCGGGATTTATAACAACTTCCATTTCACTTAGTTTGTCGATAGCGTCGAAGAACTTTCGGACGTGTTCACGTACGTCGTCCCCGTCCGCCATACGTTGAAGAGTCAGCTGCTTCAACAGTGTTGCCTTGCGAGCTGGCCCTTTGGATTGGTATATGCTTTCCAATTTCAGCCACACTTCTCGCGAGGTGCTGCATCCCTTGATCTGCTTGAGTTCACTGGGATTAATCGACAAAATGATATCGGACTTCGCTTTGTTGTCATTTTTGGCCCACGCTTGTAATCCGGCCTCTGTCGCGGCGCTTCCAGGAATAAGCTCTGGCTTGGGACACTCACCACTGACAGATACCCATGCATCGTTTTTTATTAGCAATGCCTCCATCTGCATCTTCCAAGTGTCGTAGTTCTCTTTGTTCAGAGTTTCAATTCGCACAAGGCCCGACGCCGACATCTTGGTTTACGAACTCACGGCACGCGACACGCAACACCACTGAATTCTCACGGACAATTTTTTCTTACACTCAGCACTGCTTCGGGTACACTGGGCCCATAACCTGTTGAACCTGAGGTCCATTGGGGCGAGAGTTAGGAAGGAACGACGCCGGATAATCAGGATGTATGGTTTATTGATAAAAATACAGGTGCCAATAAAAGGATTAATCGCGGTAGCGAAGGCGAACAGACTGTGCAGGAAGTGCACTGTTTTAATGGAGGAATAGGTGGCAGCACTAGCCGCACATTGGTACATATACAGAGCGGACAACGTGAAATTGCGCACCCAGATTTTGTGCGCAAGCGTGAATCAAAACGGCAGTCGAATTTATCATCTGCTAGCGTGTTGTACCAACAGCCTCAGATTTCAGCTGTAGCTGTCAAATTGTCGATCACCAATACAGCTGAGATCGCCGTATTTAAATATGACTGAGGTATGTTGTGTCAGGTGAATAATGCGACACAAAACCAGACACAGATAAGTAGGGTGGCATAGCATCAAATAAAATTGATCAATTGAATGAGAGATTAATTAAATATCGACAGAAATACACTCATCGAAAAGTTCAGGTTAGGTCCTTGTATTTGACAGCTAAATCTGAAAGCGGAGTGTTGTTGGACATTCTGCGAAACAAATGCCGACGATCGCGCATGTGCAAATGGGGTGCGCAATTTCACGTTGTCCGCTCTGTATGTATTAGCAACTTCGTGGTAACAAAACCCAACCCAAACAAGCTAGCAGCTGTGAAGCAGTATCCAACTCCCAAAAATCCCAAGCAGATCAAGCAATTTTTAGGCCTCATAGGCTATTACCGTAGATTCATTCCTGAGATGTCCAAAATAGCAAGACCTATTACCAACCTTTTAAAAAAGAATACCTCATTTCTTTGGACCTCAGTGCATCAACGAGCCTTCGAAAAACTACGGGATACGTTATGCACCGAACCCATACTACAATATCCAAACTTTGATAAGCCTTTCGTATTGACAACTGATGCTTCAAATTATGCAATAGGCGCAGTACTTAGTCAAGGGAAAATCGGAGAAGATTTACCAATAGCTTACGCATCCAGGGCGCTGCAACCAGCAGAAATCAATTACTCAACAACAGACAAGGAACTCCTTGCAATTATTTTTGCAGTGAAACATTTTAGTCCATATCTGTACGGACGGGAATTCACCTTGGTCACCGATCATAGACCACTTGTCTGGCTGAAAAACATTAAAGACCCCACCTCACGGCTACTGCGTTGGCGCTTGATACTCGATGAATACTCGTACAATATAGTATACAAAAAAGGCACCGCAAACCTAAATGCGGATGCACTCTCACGAAACCTTCCGCAAGACTCCACTCAAATATTTCCCATGGACGGTAAACGTCTTCGGTCAGGAACAAGCACCGCAACAAGTGAGGTAAATAAGCAGAGGAAAATATCGCATCAATATCCGCGGCGTCCTCGACAGACCTCTGACGATTCAACAAATCCTGCACCAACTAAACAGCCAAGAGTAGAGAACACGTCATCTAATCCTTTGCTATCAGATGCAATGAGCTCGACTGCTCCCACAGCAAACAATTCAGATATTTCAAATCCGCAAAATAATTTCCCGACGATAACCAAACCTTTGAAACGCCCCCGGAATACAGAATCTTCAAATAGCCAAAGTCCACAAAAAAAATGTACAAAGCTACTATATTCTTCAGACTCAATGAACGAATCTGATAACGGAACGGATTCACACCCAGCAACCACCAAATATACTAAGCGCTTTCGAGACACAGAATCGTCAAACAATCCAACACCGCGAAAGAAAAATGTGAGACTACCGGACCTGTTCGATACTGCAGACAAAATCATCCCAGGTAGAATCACACCCCTCGCACAAAAACAAGTTAAGAAAAAACCACTCGCAACCGAACGCATGAAACCAATAAATAGCTACGACGAACATGCCAAAGATTATTCAGGAAATACTTCATCGATTTCGAGATACACTCGGAAAATAACATACAGAAAATTGTCCACATGGAGTAACGAACCTCAGGCAGGCACATCTCGAAATGAGAATCCAGGATCCACTCCTCCATATGCTCAATTCCTCGTAGATTTGGACTTCCTTCCGCTGACTCAAAATAAATACATCAAAGAAATAGATGCCGACTTATTGAAACGAAGAGATAATTTGGCACACTGCATTTCGGCCGATTGCAGAGCATCGCTAGGTATTGCGGATCAAATGGTGAAACGCGGACTTATACAACGAAAACGATTACGGTCAATGAACCCTGAAATAACTAACATCCTTAAGGTCCAATACGTTCGACGTGCAATATATAACCTAGTAACTGAAAACCAGTATTTTGATAAACCAACGAACGAAGTAATGTATAACACCCTATCCAAATTCAAAACGGCATTAATCAAAGATGGGGTAAAATCAATATCAATACCAAGGCTGGGCTGCGGACTAGACAAACTTAATTGGAACATGGTAAACCGTATGATCCACTATATATTCAAAGACACAGATATCAAAATAACAATTTGCAAACACACTCCTGAATTAAGGCAGGAAAAAACAGATACGAAACCCCACACTCGCGCATCTACCGTACCCCCTCCACAGGTGATGTCAGATAATCCCTCAGCCGTCGTCACGTCGTCAGATGATGATCTAGACACACCAGTCAGAGAAGTTAAGCGCCCTTATATCTCGTAGAAACAAAAAAAATCCTCAGCAACCAATACCAAAACAGGCAATCATAATAGTAACACTGGCCCGAGCACGACTTCAGAGCGTATGCAGCGCTCGAGAGTCGAGTTACAACCACCTCTACAGGACCCAATGTCCCCATACGGTACCGATAGCACTACCGCCACAGAAGATGAAGACACATCCAGCGCCAGCGCACCCGACAGGCATAGTGACGGGCGGAAAATCACCAAGAACAAACTATGTCCCTAAAGTACCTCGGAAACACTGTCGATGAACAACGACTTGACTCCTTCGTTCGATGAATTTATACACAATTTAAACAACATAACACCCACAGCTAACATTACAGAATCTAGAGATGGAATATTCACGAAAAACACAAACATCGTACATTGCGTACCAGCGGAAGACCCGTGGAACGACGATCTAGCGAAACAACTAATGAATAGAGCGATGTTGCGAAAAGAAACCTTCACGATTAATAAACCCGAAACGCGCGGAATAGCCCTGACGAAGCTCGAAAATAAATATATCATCACCCTCGTTATTAGAGACAAACGCTCAGATAAAGTTGATCTGGAAGACCTCTTTCATACCTTGTCGAGATTAAAACGCTTAATAAATCTACGTAAGATTGATGCATTTTCGTTCACAAAAACAGACCCGGGATTGGAGGATCTCCGGTGGACTATCGTCAAAAAATTATTCCATTATATATTCGGGAAAACAAATGTAAGAATTATGCTTTGCACCAACGAAACAATGATACCCGACGTATCGTTACGCGAAGAAATAATTAAAGAATATCACGGATCATTATTAGGTGGCCGCTAAGGCGTCACAAAAATTTACAACAGGATTAGAGAAAATTACCATTGGCCTAACATGAAAGCCCGAATTCAAGACTTCGTTAAAACTTGCGACAGCTGCCAGAAAAAGAAATTAGTTCGAATAAAAACGAAATTACCGATGATAATCACAGACACTCCGGCAGACACTTTTGATAAAGTCGCACTCGATATAATAGGGCCCCTTCCCGTCACAGAATCTAACAACCAATATTTATTGACAATACAATGTAATCTAACAAAATTTTTAGATGCCATCCCCCTTCCTAACGCGACTGCCCAAACAATAGGTACTGCATTCGCGAAGGAATTCATTACGCGTTACGGAGCGCCACGAGTAATACTGACGGATCAAGGACAAAATTTCATGAGTACCACGATCAAACAGATATGCAGACTTTTCAAAATCAAACAAGTGAGAACTACGGCGTATCGACCACAATCGAACGGGTCCCTAGAACGCAGCCATCTAGTCCTCATCGAACACATTAAACACTATATTAAAACTGGCAAGGATTGGGATAAATACATACGCTTCGCGATCTTCTGTTATAATACCGCAAAACACGAAGGGACGGGCTTTACACCGTACCAACTAATCTTCAGCAAAGTAGCTGATTTACTATCGAATTGAAAAGGCACAGCCGCGACGAGCAACACATATGATACTTTTATGCTCGACCTACTAGCAAACCTCACCGATGTTCGCAAAAGAGCGATACAAAACTTACAATACGCGAAACAAAGATCGAAAAGCTACTATGACAAGAAGATTAACACGCAACTTTTCGAAGCTGGACAAAAAGTATTTCTTATAAACGAATCACGCTCTAAACTTGATGACCATTATAAAGGCCCGTACATAATTAAACGTATAATTGACGGAATAAACGCTGAAATTTGCATCACTAACAATAAAACCAAAATAGTACACTTAAATAAACTCAAATTAGCCCATATACGAACCGAACTTAATTTACGTACTATCGATACCTCTTCTGAATGACAAAACATTCAACTTATTCCATTTGATTCCAATTCCAGCGAAACAAAATTTTGATAAATCCAATAACAAATTCGCGCATATCACCCTAAGTAACGACTACATTGCAGTAGCCTCAAATAGAAACTCATATTTCCACCTCTTAGAGACTGACTTTTCACAATGTAAGAAGTCAAGTAACTCATACATTTACAAGCAAAACCACCCACTATACCACACCAATAATCATGGAGCTTGCGAAATAGAACTTTTTCTTAACAATCCACCCAAAACTCTTGAAACTTGCGACATACGCATAGACAGCTTCGATGGCTCCTTCTGGTCAAAACTGAGAGCACCGAACACCTGGCTTTACTCTGTCTCGAAACCTGAGACCATGCATATCCCCTGCCCAGATGTCGAGGCAACGCGTACCACTCTAACTGGCTCGGGCACATTAAGGCTTGACAATAAATGCTCAGGATATTCAGAAGCGATAACACTAATTGCCTCAAACGATAGAACATCAACGACATTTAAATACTACGTACCGAAATTCGCACTAAACTTAACGAAAATATATCAAAACCTGAATGCGAACCACACCGTAAACCTCTCTTCGATTCCCATGTTTCACAAATATAAACCTACTGTAAACATTGACGATTTGAATTCAAATGGGCTAGCCCTCAGCGACATAGTAAAACAAGCTACGGAAATCAGTACGCATCATCGCGATAAACAAGAGACTACCAGTCCGAAGACGGCGCTCACATACGCTGGCGTAGCGATATCAGCAATAGGAATACTATACCTAATATACCGATTCTCAGCATTCAGTAAAATTCTCACAATCTTCAAGCTCTGCTCGTGTAACGGAAAAAAGCGTCACACACGCTCTAAACATGCAACATACGAAAGACCCATATCACTCGAAATAATACATCCTCACCTTGACACAATCAGCTACAATACAACACGCGATACACGCCTGAAGGCACTCCCACCACCTCTGCCTACTGTAGAACCCAAACCAGTGCCCCTAAAAGCACAACCACCAACCTTTATTACAGTGAGAAAACACCCTCTAGAGGTCAGAGAAACTACGGCATATTATTAAATACATCCGTGCCAAAATCAATGGTGTAGCCTTAGAGAATAAGATACTCATAGGCTCATGAATACCAGCTTAATGACCTTCGTAGTTCCTAAGATTCGAATAAAACCAAATTTCCTCTTTCTTCCATTTCGATACGAATAAAAACTAGTATATAAGAAATGAGATAACATATTTGAAAAATGTACTTTTGAATCGAATAAAGGATTATTCCACGCTCACTTGGTCCACCAATCATAGATTATACCTAGTGAATAAGAACATAGTATACCTAATACTGAATACCATGTATATATTCTGAAATTGTAAACAAACTATGAATTAGCTCCTAAGCATAGTACACTGGGATCTTTTATGTATTTAGCACTATCAATACCTACGCCCTACTTCATCTCTATATCAGGAACATACCCTTTGTACCAAAGCCTATGTTCCCTCTAACGGGGGGGGTGTAACGTCTAACGCCTCTCCTTATCTCAACTATCCCACGCTGAACCCGATCTCTCACATCCTCTTCTCCTATTCACCACTGCATATAGATTTGCAACTGAGAATCGTGCGAGTTGCATACGGCACCAACGTATGCAACTCATTGTCAGCTAAAACCCCCTCCTAATTCCGAACCTTCCTTCTTCACGTCTTCTCTAGCCAAGTAGCTCTCTACTCCTAATCTTCGAACTAGAAACATCTTTCTTCTCCAACAAATCTCCAACAAAGTCAACATACGTACCAATAAACAAGTAAATGTGCAACATATCAATCATTGAGTCAAACTTTCACACCTTCCTCACTGTATCCTTTCGGCAAGGGTCGAACCTTTAACAAAATGTTGTCGCGCCCAAAGTCGCACGTTACAGGTCATTCAGTAATCTCACGAAAAAACGACATCTTCATTTTTTTTCCTAATTTTTTTTTTTTAATTTTTTTTTCCTATTTTTTTTTTCTCAGCCTTTTATCAATTCCAACATTCCAGGTCATCCAGTAATCTCACGAAAAAACGCCATCTTCATTTTTTTTTCCCAATTTTTTTTTCGCTCAATTTTTTTTTTTTTTTTTCTTCGATTTTTTTTATTTATTTATTTTTTTTTTCTTCAATTTTTTTCTCTCTAGCCTTCGACTAATTTCTTAGTACATCTAGTACGTTGGCTTACATTGGTTATCGACTTCAAAAACGTAGTTTCTAAAAAAACTTTTTTAATTTTGGAAAAATGTCAAAAAAGTCATCAAAATCTATCTTTCGGCACCCTTATACATCCCATTGGCGCCTTCTCACTTTCTACCGCACGTTGGGTATCCTGATTGTGAGAGACAGCCACAGCGCATGAGTTGGGAGTGAGAAGACGCTACGGCGAGTTTCGTGAGTTCGAGAGGAATGGTGTTTTCGATCACCCATCGTCGTCGCACAGCGTTAGTAAGACAAGAAACGAATTAGTATCGGTGGCCAGAAATGCCTTCCACGCAAGGAGAAGAATATCTCCCCCACCAAGCTGGTCTACCTGACTCTGCCGACTCGCTCGCACCAGTGCTGTGCGAAAGGGATGCAACGAGCGATATGTTGCTAACTCTGTCGCACTATGATGCTCTCTCGATCGCGCTTATGGGCCCCCGTAGATAGAAACTCCGCCTACCTGTGACCCACACATCGCCGCGCGACGTAAACATTGTGAAGCCATTTATGCCGGTCAGTGTACACGGCTCAGTCTGTCTCCTTCATTCCCATGGCTTTTGTGATTTTGGCGTGTCTATCACGTGGCAATGCTTCCGTCAAAATGTCGGCGGTCATCTCATCAGTGGATATGTGTATTAGCTGTATCTCCTGATTTTTAACAGCTTCCTTGACGAAATTAAATTGTATTTGAACATGCTTGGTTCGATCTAGGAATCCTGTCGCCGTCGACGTGTGTATTGCACCCTGGTTATCGCAATAAATAAGGCCTTCTGAATATTTTCCAATGCCTATTTCGCCGATAAGTCCCCGAAGGTACATTGACTCGTTCGTCGCTTCCGTGAGCGCTTTGTATTCGGCCTCTGTCGCCGAAAGGGCCACGGTTCGCTGTTTCCTGGACTTCCAGCTGATTGCAGCTCCTCCAAACATAAATATGTACCCTGTGTACGATTTTGAATCTAATTTGTCGTTTCCCCAGTCAGCATCACTGTATCCGACGATTTTCTCAGGCGTATTCCTGTAGGTAAGTCCTAGTCCGGGTGTTCCTTTTAAATATCTGAGTACTCGTTTTGCGGCTCCCCAGTGCTCTCCTGTTGGGCATTCGTTGAATTGGCTCAACACACTCACTGTATGTGCGATATCTGGCCTCGTTGCCACTGCCAAATACATCAGAGATCCTACTAGCTTTCTGTATCTTGGATTTTTCGTCGATTTATTTGGGTCTGTTGACGCTTTCAACATCGATGTTGGACTCGCTGGTGCCTGATGTGGAGTACAATTCTTCATCCCAAATTTCTCCAATAATTCTTCGACGTATCGACGCTGGCTCAGATTTATTTCGCCGTTCTCTTGCTTGAACTCTATGCCTAAGCAATATTTGGCTTCTCCTAAGTCTTTTATTCGGATTTCATTTGCCAGTTCCTTTTTCAGTTCTTCAATCCACTCAGGATTGTTCGACGTGATCAATAAATCATCGACGTGAACTGCTACGAGCAATATTTCGTTTGCCGTCCTGTATGTGAACAAACATGGGTCTGATGCCGTCGGTTTAAGGCCTAGGTTTTTCAGAATTCCACTTAACTTGTCGTACCATTTCTTACCAGACTGTTTCAATCTATATATTGACTTTCGTAGCTTGCAGACTCGTTCACCCTTGGTGAGCTCCTCCAGCATTTTTGATGCTTTTATTTGAACTTCGGAGTCTCTTCTTTCGCTACGCGTAATTTCCACTAGTGCTTCCTTTAAGCCACCTGGAACTTCCATATATAATTCTTCGTCGACTTTGGCGTGTAAATACGCCGTTTCAACGTCCATTTGATGGATCTTGGCATCCATCTTCGTCGATAATGCTGCTAGTAGCCTTATTGATTCCAGTCTTGCCACTGGTGCAAAGGTTTCGTCGAAATCGAACCCTGGTCTCTGCGAAAATCCTCTGGCTACTATTCGAGCTTTTCTTCGCTCTATTTTCCCGTCGGCGTTTGACTTGTTTTCCAAGATTACCTTGGATCCAATAATTTTTCCATTTTCTGGACATTCCACCAGGTCCCATGTCCCGTGCTCCAGATGCGAGCGTACTTCTGCTGCTAGTGCACGCTTCCACTCTGTTGATTCCGTTCCTCGGATCGCTTCTTCGAGCTCAACATCAGCCATTAACGCTAGTTCTTCGATGAACTTTGCATCCATGAACTCCTCTCCCTCGTCGGTATTATCTTCATCCTTTTTAGGTGACTTCTCTGAACCACTTGAGCTTCTGTCATTTCGAGGGCGTTTATCTTCCTGAAATAACGACGTTTCCAGCGGTCTCTTCGTTCCTTGAACTTCATTTTCGGCGCTTGGAATGAAGACATCGTTTCGTGCTTCCTCGTCGTCTTCTTCCGGTGCTTCCTCTTCTTCTTGTGATAAAATTTCACGACATGATGCTCGACTTGAAGTAATACTCGACGCACTTACGTATCTGTAAAGTTTACGAGGTCGTCCAGGCTTCCCAGATTTTTGTTTCTTGGGTCTTCCTCGTGCTCGAGCTGGTGAGGGTTCTCTCACAATTTCCCTGCATGACCTCCTGTCTCTCAGGACCCTCCCTGGCTCTGGATCCTCTTCCTGAGGGTGTGTATATTCGACGTCCAATTGAACAGCACTACGTGATCTCATCACGTTTTCTTCTATAATTTGTACATCTCTGGTGATGACTACCTTGCCATCGTCGTTTCATCGTACTCTGTAGGCCTTTGCGGTTTCACAATAGCCGACCAATCTTCCTTCGATTGATCTTTCCCCGAGCTTTTGACGTCCTGTTTCTTTTCGAAGTATAAACACTTTTGCTCCAAATACTCGCAGATGCTTTAATCCTGGCTTTCTACCGAACCATAACTCGAATGGTGTAGATCCTCCGTGGCTTCTACTTGGACAACGGTTCCTCAGGTAGTTGGTCGTCGTAATAGCTGCTCCCCAGTACATCGTCGGAAATCCTGCTTGGATCAGTAGGCACCTAGCCATGTCGACGATCGTACGATTCATGCGCTCTGCGACTCCATTTTGTTGCGGCGTGTAAGGCGCTGTTAGTCGCCTCTTAATCCCCTCTTGCCTCAGGTACTCGTCGAACTGTTTATTGCAGTACTCTCGACCATTATCAGACTGCAATGCCTTAATTTTAAGCCCTGTTTGCTTCTCTACGTAATTTTTATACGTCTTAAATGCCTCGAATACTCCGTCCTTGCTCTTCAACAGGTACAGCTCACACCAGCCGCTGTAGTCATCTATGAAGGTCACGAAGTACCGGTTTCCTCCTTCAGACTTTGTCCCTGAAGGTTGACATAGGTCAGTATGCACAATTTCGAGCATTCGCTGGCTTTTCTCGGCTCTCGGATAAAACGGCTTTGCCGTCAATTTTCCACGATGACACACGTCGCATGACGTCGTGTCCTTTTTCAAAGGTTTCATCCCCGACGCTTGACCTTGTGACAGGTTAACTACGGCATCCATGTGCAAGTGTCCTAATCTTGCATGCCATAGGTCTAAATCCGACGTATTGGCTCTTTCCGACGCCTTTTCCACTGCCTTGACTTGTTCCGTCTGCTCCCGTGGGTAATACAGATCTCCTATGCGATCAGCGACTAACTTCACCTCTCCATTCAGGTCCCTGACGATGGCGTCGTCCTTCCTGAATAAAATCTCTCGGTCGTTCCGAGTGATTTTTGATACGGAAATTAAATTAGTCCTCAAATCGTTAACAAGTAAGGTATTACGAAGATTTAGATCAATATTATCTGTGTCTGTCTTCGCCTTGATGTGAGCAAGCCCTTTTGCTCTCGCCTTCGTCAATGCTGCATTCGCCATGTTCAACGTCATCTCACATTCCTGAATATCAGTCAGGAATTCGTCGCTGGTACACATATGCGTGGTACATCCACTATCTAAGCACCACCTCGACCTTGAAGTCACGTTGTGGGCCTCCTCAGGTTGATCCACGACATAGTGGGTCTCTGCCGACGATTCGACGCTCCTCGCAGAATTTTGTTGTCGCTCAGGGCACTTGGCTGCCCAATGACCAATTTTTCCACATATGAAGCATGGTTTGCTATTTTTCGACTTAAAATTTCTCTGATGCGGCTTCCTTCCATATCGATTGCCTGCATACAGCACGTTGTTGTCCTCTGCCGATTCTACAGATCTCCTACTCCGATTTTCATCGAGTATTTTCCCAATCAGCGCCTCTGTAGTCGGTAATTCGTCGTTTGATCTAATTGCACACCGAAAATTCTCGAAGCTGGTGGTAAACTCTTCAAAATTAATACCACGAGCATATCACTTGAAATTTTGATGTCCATACCCTCTAGTTGCTCCACTGCGTTTGTAAAGCTGTCCAGTCGTTCCCGAAAATCATCATCCTCGTCGATTTTGAAAGATGTTATCTCTGTCAGCTACTCAATTTTTCTCACTGGTCCTTTCGACGCATGAATTGGCTGCAGTTTATCCCATATTTCCTTCGATGTGTTACACTTTGTGATCGTCTTCAACTCGGCGTTTCCAATTGACAAAATAATGTCCGCTTTGGCCTTCTCGTCGCCGTTTTTCCACTTCGCGATCTCTCTTTCCGTGGCGTTGCTTCCAATCGGATACGGTATTTCGCCGCTTACATAACCCCATCGGTCATGTTTCACCAGGATGGATCTCATCCTCACCTGCCAGACATCGTAGTTGCGTTTGTCCAACAGCTCAATGCGCGACGCTCCGTCCGCCATGTTTGGTTAGCTATTTACGGCCACGTGTTCACGAAATTTTTATGACGATTTTTATTTCTTAATTCTCACTTTTAATTTATTTTTATATTTCACTCACTCACTTTCTCGCCACTGGGCCCATAACCTATGGGAGTAAGGCAGGGATCGAGTAAATATAAATAGTATAAGCGCAGAATTAATATAAACGATGTATGAATTAATTCAGTGACTAATTACAACGATAGGTAAATACTTTGCAACTGTACTCGACAACGTGCTGTCCGATAAGTTACTCGAGTATACAATAGTGATGGCATGACTGCATGCGCAGTAGATCGACGCGTCAGCGCATGTGTGTGTGTAGTGTACGTGCGAATATTACTATATTACTATATCTCCAACATATTCGTTTTTTCATTTTTTTTTTTCTGTTTTTCATTTTCTTTCTTTCCCCTAATTTTTTCTTTTTTTTTTCTGTTCATCAATTTTTTTGTTTTTTACCGTTTTTTTTTCCTTTTTGTCTAAATTTTTTTCTCTTTTTTTCTTCTCCAATTTTTTTTATTTTCTTTTTTCTCTCATTTGTTTTTTCTCTTTTCATTTTTTTTTGTTTTTTTTTCTTTCATTTTTTCGTTTTTTTCAATTTTCTTTGGTTTTTTTCTCCTTTTCTTGTTTTCTCAGTCTTTGACCAATTTCAACACCTCGGCCAATCCCGTAGTAAAGTTTTTCGGATTTTTCTTCCGTTTTTTTTCCCAATTATTTATTTATTTTTTTTTTTCCTCTAATTTTTTTTCTCATTTTTTTTTTCTTTCTTTTTTTTTTCTAATTTTTTTTTTTCTTCTAATTTTTTTTTTTATATTCTCTTTCCAAATTTTTTTTTTTTTCCAATTTTTTTTTCTTCTATTTTTTCGTTTCTTCATTTTTTTTTTCTGTTTACCATTTTCTTTCTTTCCCCTAGTTTTTTTTTTTTTTTTTTTTTTTTCGTTTTTTTTTTTTTTTCGTCCAAAATTTTTCTTCATTTTTTTTTTGTTTTTTACCGATTCTTTTTCTTTTTGTCTGAATTTTTTTCTCTTTTTTTTTTCCTCAATTTTTTTTTCGTTTTCTTCTTTCTCTCATTTTTTTTTCTCCTTTCATTTTTTTTTTTGGTTTTTTTTTCTTTCATTTTTTCGTTTTTTTCAATTTTCTTTGGTTTTTTTCTCTTTTTCTTGTTTTTTCAGTCTTTTACCAATTTCAACACCTCGGCCAATCCCGTAGTAAAGTTTTTCGAATTTTTCTTCCGTTTTTTTCCCGATTATTTATTTTTTTTTTTTCTCTTATTTTTTTTTCCTTTTTTTTTTGTTTATTTTTTGTTTATTTTTTTTTCTCCCAATTTTTTTTTTTCTACATTTTTTTTTCCTTTCACATTTTTTTTCCAATTTTTTTTTCCTTATTTTCTATTTTTTTTTTTCCCTCGTTTTTTTAGTCTCCCACTAATTTCAACACTTCAACCAATCCCGTAGTAAAGTTTCTCGAATTTTTTTTTTCATTTTTTTTCTGATTATTTTTAAATTTTTTTTCTAATTTTTTTTTCTTCCAATTTTTTTTTCATGTTTTTTTTCGAATTTTTTTCTTTTCTCTCAATTTTTTTCTTTTTCTCTAATTTTTTCTTCGACTTTTTTTTTTGTTTTTCATTTTTCTATTTTTTTTCAATTTTCTTTTTTTCCTCTGATTCTTTTTTTCTTATTTTTTTTCCTTTTTTTTTTTTTTTTGTCCAAATTTTTTTCTTAATTTTTTTTTCGTTTCTTTCCTTTTTTTTGTCTAAATTTTTTTTTTTTTTTTTTCTATTCCAATTTTTTTTGGTTTTTTTTTTCTTCCCTTGTTATTTCAGTCTTTTACCAATTTCAACACTTCGGCCGATCCCGTAGTGGAGTTTTTCGAATTTTTCTTCCGTTCTTCTTCCTAATTATTTATGATTTTCTTTTTCATTGATTTTTTTTTTTCAAATTTTCACCTTTTTTTTTTTTTTTTTTTTTTTTTCAGATTTTTTTTTTTTCTCCATTTTTTTCTCATTTTTTCTTTTTTTCTTCTATTTTTTTTTGCTTCTTTCGTTTTTTCAGTCTTTCACCAATTTCAACACTTCGGCCAATCCCGCAGTGAAGTTTTCCGAATTTTTTTCTGTTTTTTTCCCTAATTATTATTGATTTTTTTTTTCTCCTTTTTTTTTCATTTTTTCCTTCAATTTGTTTTTTCTTTTTCAATTTGTTTCAATTTTTTTTTTTTTTTCTTTCTGATTTTTTTCTGGTTTTTTTTTCTTTCCTCGTTTTTTCAGTCTTTCACCAATTTTTTTTTTTTTTAATTTTTTTTCAATTTTTTTCGGTTTTTTTTTTTCCGATAGTTTTTTCAGTCTCTCACCAATTCCAACACCTCGGCCAATTTTGTGGTGAAGTTGTTCAAATTTTTTTTTTTCGTTTTTTTTTCCGATTATTTTGGTTTTTTTTTTTTTTCCCTTCATTTTTTTTTTTTTCAATTTTCTTCTCCTCTCTTTTGTTAATTTTTTCTTTTACATTGTTTTTTTAATAATTTTTTCTTTCTAATTTTTTTTTTCTCTTTTTTTTTTTTCATTTTTTTTTTTGTTAATTTTTTTTTCATTTTTTTTCATTTTTTTTTCCTCGTTTTTCCAGTCGTCCACCAATTCCAACACTTTGGCCAATCCCGTGGTGAAGTTTTTCGAATTTTTTTCCTTTTATTTTTTTTCTGATTTTTTTTTTTAATTTTTTTTTTCTCCTGATTTTTTTTTTCGGTTTTTTTTTTTTGAGATTATTTTAGTCTCTTACCAATTTCAACACTTTGGTTAATCCCGTAGTGAATTTTTTTGAATTTTTTTTTCCGTTTTTTTTCTAATCATTTTTGATTTTTTTTTTTTCCTCTTCCTTTTTTTTTTACTTTTAATTTTTTCCTTCTATTTTTTTTTTGTTTTTTTTCTTTTTTTTTTTTTTTCTGTCCAAATTTTTTTCTTTATTTTTTTTTTGTTTTTTACCGTTTTTTTTTTTCCTTTTGTCCAAATTTTTTTCTCTTTCTTTCTTCTCTAATTTTTTTCAGTTTCTTCTTTCTCTTATTTTTTTTTTTCTCTTTTCATTTTTTTTTTTTGTTTTTTTTTTTTCTTTTTTTTTGTTTTTTTAATTTTCCTTGGTTTTCTTCTCTTTCTCTTGTTTTTTCAGTCTTTCACCAATTTCAACACCTCGGCCTATCCCGTAGTAAAGTTTTCCGAATTTTTTTTTCGTTTTTTTTCCCAATTATTTATTTATTTTTTTTTTTCCTTCGTTTTTTTAGTCTTTCACCAATTTTAACAATTCGGCCAATCCCGTAGTGAAGTTTCTCGAATTTTTTTCTTTATTTTTTTTCTGACTATTTTTAATTTTTTTTTTTCTTGCAATTTTTTTTTTTATATTTTTTTTTCGAATTTTTCTCTTTTCTCTTAATTTTCTTCACATCTTCTCTTATTTTTTGTTCGATTTTTTTTTTTCTTTTTTGTTTTTTGTTTTTTCATTTTTCTATTTTTTTTTTAATTTTCTTTCTTTCCTCTAATTTTTTTTTCCTTATTTTTTTTTCCTTTTTCTTTCCTTTTTTTTTTTTTCGTTCAAATTTTTCTTTTTTTTCTCTCTTCCAATTTTTTCTAGTTTTTTTCTTCTTCCTTTGTTTTTTCAGTCTTTTACCAATTTCAACACCTCGGCCGATCCCGTAGTGGAGTTTTTCGAATTTTTCGTTTGTTCTTCTTCCTAATTTTTCATGATTTTTTTTTTTAATGATTTTTTTTTTCCAAATTTTCACCTTTTTTTTTTTTTTTTTTTTTTTTTTTAGATTTTTTTTTTTCTCCATTTTTTTCTCATTTTTCTTTTTTTTTCTTCTTTTTTTTTTTTGCTTCTCTCGTTTTTTCAGTCTTTCACCAATTTCAACACTTCGGCCAATTCCGCAGTGAAGTTTTTCGAATTTTTTTCCGTTTTTTTCCCTAATTATTATTGATTTTTTTTTTCTCCTTTTTTTCTCCATTCTTCCTTTTCTCCTTCAATTTGTTTTTTTTTTTTCAATTCGTTCCAATTTTTTTTTTTTTTTTTCTCTGATTTTTTTCTGGTTTTTTTTTTCTTTCCTTGTTTTTTAAGTCTTTCACCAATTTTAACACCTCGGCCAATCCCGTAGTGAAGTTTCTCGAATTTTTTTTCGTTTTTTTTCTCAATTATTGTTGATTATTCTTTTTATTGATTTTTTTTTCTAAATTTTCACCTTCATTTTTTTTTTCTCTTTTTTTTTTCTTTTTTTTTTCTTTTTTTTTTTTTTTTTTCTTTTTTTTTTTTTTACTTTTCTCGTTTTCTTAGTCTTTTACCAATTTTAACACCTCGGCCAATCCCCTAGTGAAGTTTTTCGAATTTTTTTTTTCCATATTTTTTCTGATTTTTTTTTTTTCTTCTAAATTTTTTCTTCTTTTCCAATTTTTTTTTCATATTTTTTTCCAATTTTTTTTTTTTTCAATATTTTTTTTCTTTTCCAATTTTTTGTTCGATTTTTTTTTTCTTTTATTTCTTCGTTTTTCCATTTTTTTTTTCTGTTCTTTATCTTTTTTTTTCCCCTTATTCTCCTTTTTTTTTTTTTTTCTCGTTTTTTTTCGTTTTTTTTTTCTTGTTCAAATCTTTTTCTTTATTTTTCTTTCTTTTTTCACCGTTTTTTTTTTCCTTTTGTCTAAATTTTTTTCTCTCTTCTTCTTCTATAATTTTTTTTTCATTCTCTTCTTTTTCTCATTTTTTTTTCTCTTTTTATTTTTTTTTTGTTTTTTTTCTTTCATTTTTTCGTTTTTCTCAATTTTCTTTGGGTTTTTTCTCTTTCTCTTGTTTTTTCAGTCTTTCACCAATTTCAACACCTCGGCCGATCCCGTAGTAAAGTTTTCCGAATTTTTTTTTCGTTTTTTTTTCCAATTTTTTTTTTTTTTTTCTCTTTTTTTTTTCCTTCTTATTTTTTCTCTTCCTTTTTTCTTAATTTTTTATTTTTTTTTTTTTCTTTCGATTTTTTTTTCTCCCAATTTTTTTTTTTCTACTTTTTTTTTTTCTTTTACATTTTATTTTCAATTTTTTTTTCCTTATTTCCTATTTTTTTTCTTCCCCACGTTTTTTCAGTCTTTCACCAATTCCAAAACATCGGCCAATCCCGTAGTGAAGTTTCCCAAATTTTTTTTTTCTTTTTTTTTCTGATTATTTTCAATTTTTTCTTCCAATTTTTTTTTTCATTTTTTTTTTCGAATTTCTCTCTTTTTCTTTAATTCTTTTTTTTTCTCCAATTCTTTCTCCGTTTTTTTTTTTCTTCTATTTTTTTGATTTTTTCTTTTTTTTTTTTTAATTTTTTTTTTTCCTCTCATTTTTTCTTCTTATTTTTTTTCCGTTTTTTTTTTCTACTGTCCAAATTTTTTTCTTCATTTTTCTTTTGTGTCTTTCCTTTTCTTCTTTTTCGTTCAAATTTTTCTCTTTTTTTTTTCTTTTTCAATTTTTTTTGATTTTGTTTCTCTTTTCTTGTTTTTCCAGTCTTTTACCAATTTCAACACTTCGGCCAATCCCGCAGTGAAGTTTTCCGATTTTTTTTTTTTAATTTTTTTTTTCCCCATTTTTTCTTTCAAGCCTCTTATCAATTTCAACATTCTGGTTCATCCAGTAATCTCACGAAAAAACGACATCCTAATTTTTATTTTTTTTTTTTTCTAAATTTTTTTTTTTTTCTTTCTTTCAATTTTTGTTCTCCCAGCCTCTCACTAATTTCAAGATTCCGAGTCATCCAGTAATTTCACGAATGAACGACATCTTCATTTCTTTTTTTTTTTTTCCCACATAATTTTCTGAACTTTTTTTCTTTCAAATTTTTTTTTTCCTTTTTCTTTCATTTTTTTTTCATTTTTTTTTTTTTTTCAAATTGTTTTTGACCAGCCTCCCACCAATTTTAACATTTTGGGTCATCCAGTAATCTCACGGGAAAACGACATCTTCATTTTTTTATTTTATTCTATTTTTTTTTTTCCGAATTTTTTTTTTTTTTTTTTCATCTCCGACATTATTTTTTTAATTTTTTTTTCTAATTTTTCCTTTCAACCTCCTTATTTCTTATTTTTCTTTGATTTTTTTTTTCTTTTTCAATATTTTTTTTTTTCCAATTTTTTTTCAATTTTTTCACTTCTTATTTTCTATTTTTTTTTTTCTCTCCTTTTTTTCAGTCTTTCACTCATTTTAACACATCGGCTAATCCCGTAGTGAAGTTTTTCGAATTTTTTTTTTTTATTTTTTTTCTGATTATTTTTAATTTTCTTTTCTAATTTTTTTCTTCTCTTCCAATTTTTTTTTTTATATTTTTTTTCGAATTTTCTTATTTTTTTTCAATTCCTTTCTTTCTCTCCAATTTTTTGTTCGATTTTTTTTTCTCTTCTATGTTTTCGTTTTTTCTTTTTTTTTCTTCTGTTTTTCATCTTCTATCTTTCCTTCAATTTTTTCCTTTTTTTTTTTCTCCCTTTTTTTTTCGTTTTTTTTCCTTTTTGTCTGCTTTTTTTCCTCTTCTCTTCTTTTCTGATTTTTTTTTTTCTTCTTTTTCTTCTTTCTCTCATTTTTTTTTTCTCTTCTCATTTTTTCTTTGTTTTTTTTTCTTTCATTTTTTTTTTTCCCAATTTTCTTTGGTTTTTTTTTTTCTTTCTTGTTTTTCTAGTCTTTTACTAATTTCAACACCTCGGCCGATCCCGTAGTAAAGTTTTTCGAATTTTTCTTTCGTTTTTTTTCCCAATTATTTTTTTTTTTTTTTTTTCCTCTCATTTTTTTTTCTTCTTATTTTTCTTCTTTCTTCTTTTTCAATTCCTTTTTTTTTTTTTTTCTCTTTTTTTTTTTTTACTAATTTTTTTTTCTTCTTATTTTTTTTCTTTCTTTTGTTTCAATTCCTTTTTTTTTTTTTTTTTTTTTTTTTTTACTAATTTTTTTTTTTTCTACATTTTTTCTTTCTTTTACATTTTTTCTTCAATTTTTTTTCCCTTATTTCCTATTTTTTTTTTCCCCCTCGTTTTTTCAGTCTTTCACCAATTTCAACACATCGGCCAATCCCGTAGTGAAGTTTCTCGAATTTTTTTTTTCTGATTATTTTTAATTTTTTCTTCTAATTTGTCTTTTCATATTTTTTTTTCGAATTTCTCTCTTTTCTTTCGATTTTTTTTTTTCTTTTTCAATTTTTTCTGCAATTTTTTTTTCTTCTATTCCTTCGTTCTTTTATTTTACTTTTTTTTTAATTTTCTTCTTTTCCTCTCATTTTTTTTTTCTTATTTTTTTTTTTTTTTTTTATCGAATTTTTCTTTCTCAAATTTTCACCTTTATTTTTTTTTTTTTTTTTTTTTTTTTTTTAGATTTTTTTTTTTCATTTTATTCTCATTCTTTCTTTTTTCAATTTTTTTCTTGCTTCTCTCGTTTTTTCAGTCTTCCACCAATTTCAACACTTCGGCCAATCCCGCAGTAAAGTTTTCCGATTTTTTTTTTCCTCATTTCTTCCTTCAAGCCTCTTATCAATTTTGACATTTTGGGTCATCTAGTAATCTCACGAAAAAACGACATCTAAATTTTTTTTTTTTTTTCTTATTATTTATTCATTTTTTTTTTATCTCTAATTTTTTTTTGTTTTCCTCCTAATTTTGTTTCTCCTCTCAATTTTTTTTTTTAATTTTTTTTTTTAATATTTTTCTTTGGTTTCTTTTCTCAATTTTTTTTTTGTTCCAATTTTTTTTTTTTCCTTATTCTCAAATTTTTTTTTAGCCTTTCACCGATTCGAACATTTTGGGTCATCCAGTAATCTCACGGAAAAACGACATCCTCATTTTTTTTTTCAATTTTTTTTTTTTTTTCTTCAAATTTTTTTTTTTTTTTCTCTTCAAATTTTTCTTCTTTCAATTCTTGTTTTTTCAGCCTCTCACTAATTTTAACATTCTTAGTCATCCAGTAATGTCACGGAAAAACAACCATTTTTTTTTTTTTTCTTTCTTCTCAATTTTTTTTTTCTTTTTCCCTTTCAATTTTTCTTTTCCTAAATTTTTTTTTTTTTTTTCTTGAATTTTTTTTTTTTCATTCATTTTCTTTTTCAGCCGTTCACCAATTTCAACATCTTAGGTCATCCAGTGATCTCACGGAAGAACAACATCTCCATTTCTTTTTCAAATTTTTTTTTTTTTTTTTTATTTTTCAATTTTTTTTCTGTTTCTCGGATTTTTTTTTTTTTTCCAACTTTTTTTTCTTCTTCTTCAAATTTTTTTTTCTTCAATTTTTTTTCTTCTTTTCCGAATTTTTTTTTTTTTTTTCTCAATTTTTTTTTTTCAAATTTTTTTTTTTTTTTTTTTTTTTTTTTTTTTTTCTGCCAGCCTTGAACCGATTTCAACATTTTAGGTCATCCAGTAATCTCACGAAAGAATGACATCTTCATTTTTTTTTTTTTTTCTCCCTAAATTTTTTTTTTTCTTTTCTCAATCTTCGTTTTTCCAGCCTCTCACCAATTCCAACATTCCGAGTCATTCAGTAATCTCACGGATGAACGACATCTCCATTCCTTTTTTTTTTTTTTCTTTTTTCTTCGAATTTTTTTTTTTTTTTTTTTCACAATTTTTTTTTTTTTTTTTTTTTTTCTCCAATTTTTTTTTTCCAGCCTCTCACCAATTCGAACATTTCAGGTCATCCAGTAATCTCATGAAAAGACGACATCTTTTTTTTTTTTCAAATTTGTTTTTTTTTTTTTTTTTTCTATTTCTCATTTTTTTTTTTTTTTTTCTAATTTTTTTTTTTCCAGCCTTTCACTAACTTCAACATTTCGGGTCATCCAGTGATCTCACCGAAGAACGACATCTTAATTTTTTTTTTTTAATTTTTTTGTTTCTTTCTAATTTTTTTTTTCAAATTTTTTTTTTTTTTTGCCTTTTGAAATTTTTTTTTTTTTTTTCTCTTCTCTCCGATTTCTTCTTCAGCTTTTCACTGATCCTTACATTTTGGGTGTTTCAGTAATCTCACGGAAAAACGACATCTTTATTTTTTTTTTTACAATTTTTTTTTTTTTTTCCCTCTTAGCCTTTCACCGAATTCAACATTCTGGGTTTCCCAGTAATTTTACGAAAAAATGACATCTTCATTTTTTTTTAAATTTTTTTTCTTCTTTCTCCTTCCCAATTTTTCTTCTCCAGCTTTTTACTGATCTGAACATCTTGGGTGTTCCAGTAATCTCACGGAAAAACGACATTTTTTTTTTTTTTCTCTCTTACAATTTTTTTTTTTTTTTTTAGCCTCCCACCAATTTCAACATTTTGGGTTATTTAGTAATCTCCCGAGAAAACGAAGTTTTTTTTTTTTTTTTTTTTCTAAATTTTTTTTTTTTTTTTTTTTTTTTTTCTTCAATTTTTGTTTTCCCAGCCTCTCACTCATTTCGAAAATCCGAATCATCCAGTAATTTCACGGATAAACGACATCTTTATTCCTTTTTTTTTTTTCTCACATAATTATTTCAATTTTTTTTTTCTTTCTTTTTCCTTTTTTTTTTCATTCTTTTCTTTTCCAATTTTTTTTTTGTTTCAATTTTTTTTTTCCTTATTACCTTTTTTTTTTTTTTTCCCTCGTTTTTTTAGTCTTTCACCAATTTCAACACATCGGCCAATCCCGTAGTGAAGTTTTTCGAATTTTTATTCATCTCGTTTTTTTTTCCAATTTTTTCTCATTTTCTTTATTTTTTCTAATTTTTTTTTTCGATTTTTTCTTCATTTTCTTCCTTCTATTTTTTTTTTCCAATTTTTTCAATTTTTTCGAATTTTTTTTTTTCTTCTGATTTTTTTTCTCGTTTTTTGGCTCGTTTTGTTTCCCCTTGTTTTTGCAGTCACTTACCGATTTCAACACCTCGGCCAATGCCGTAGTCGAGTTTTTCGATTTTTTTCTTTCACATTTTTTTTTTTTTTCTCATTTTTTTTTCCTTCAAGTTTTTTTTCTTCAATTTTTTTTTCTTTTTTCCCCATTTTTTTTCGTTCACTTCGTTTTTCCAGTCTTTTACCAATTTCAACACCTCGGCCAATCCCGTAGTGAAGTTCTTCGAATTCTTCTTTCGTTTTTTTTCCTAATTTTTTTTTTTAATTTCTTTTTTTTTTCCATTTTTTTTTTTTTCTTCTCTAATTTTTTTTTTCTCTTACCATTTTTCTTCTGTTTCTCTTCTCTTTTTTTTGTCTGAACTTTTTGCTTTTTTTTTTTTTTTTTTTTTTTTTTTTTTTTTTTTTTTTCGATTTTTTTTTTCCCTCATTTTTTCTTTCTTTTTTTCTTTTCATTTTTTTTTCCCCAATTTTCCATTTTCTTTCTCTCTTTTCATTTTTTTCTATTTTTTTTTTGTCCGAATTTTTTTTTCAATTTTTTTTTCTTATTTCCCATTTTTTTTTTCTTTTTTCCTCGTTTCTCCAGACTTTCATCAATTTGAACACCTCGGCCTAACTCGTAGTGAAGTTTTTCGAATTTTTTTTCCGTTTTTTTTTAATTATCCCTGATTTTTTTTTTTCTTCTTCCTTTTTTTTTTTCTTTTTCATTTCTTTCTCTCTTTTTCTTCAATTCTTCATTTTTTTTTTATTTTTTTTTTCTTTATTTTATTCCTTTTTCTTCCTTTTTTTTTTTGTTTTTTTTCGTTTTTTTTTTCTTTTGTCTGAATTTTGTTTTTTATTGTTCTTTTTCTCTTGTTTTTTTTTCTCTTTGTGTACAAATTTTTTTTTGTTTTTTTTCCCAATTTTTTTTTTCCACATTTCCTTTTGTTCTTTGTTTCCCCTTCATTTTTTTTTTCATTTTTTTTTTTCTTTCAATTTTTTTTTTTTTCCCTGTTCATTCAGTCTTTCACCAATCTGAACACCTTGGCCAATCCCGTAGTGGAGTTTTCCGAATTTTTTTCCTCAAATATTATTGATTTTTTTTTTTCTTTTTTTTTTCAATTTTTTTCAATTTTTTCAATTTTTTTTTTCGATTTTTTTCCTGGTTTTTTCTTTCTTTCCTTGTTTTTTGAGTCTTTCACCAATTTCTTTTTTTTTAATTTTTTTTTTTTTTTTTTTTTCAATTTTTTCTTAATTTTTTTTCGAATTTTTTTTTTTTTTCTGATTTTTTCTGTGGTTTTTTTTGTTCCCTTCGTTTTTTCAGTCTCCCACTCATCTCATCCACTTGGCCAATGCTGTTGTGAAGTTTTTCGAATTTTCATTCTTCTCGTTTTTCTTCTAATTTTTTTTTTTTTCTTTCTTCAATTTTTTTTTTTTTCCCTAATTTTTTTGAATTTTTTTTCTCTCTCTTTGGTTTTTTCTTCCTCTTCTTGTTTTTTCAGTCTTTCACCAATTTTTTTTTTTCAATTTTTTTTTTTCCTCAATTTTTTTTCAATTTTTTTTTAATTTTTTTTAATTTTTTTTTTTTCTGATTTTTTTCTTCGGTTTTTTTTTTTCCGATAGTTTTTTCAGTTTCTCACTAATTTCAACACCTCGGCCAATTCCGTGGTGAAGTTGTTCGAATTTTTTTCTGTCGTTTTTTTTTCAATTATTTTCGATTTTTTTTTTTTCCTCTATTTTTTTTTTCCAATTTCTTTTCCCTCTGTTTTCCAATTTTTTTTTTTTCCTTTTTTTTTTCGTTTTTTTTTTTTTTCATTTTCTTATTTCCTTTCTATTTTTTTTTTGTTCTCTCTCGTTTTTCCTTCATTTTTTTCCCCCTCTCCCATTTTTTTTCCCATTTTTTTTTTCATTTTTTTTTTCTTTTTAATTTTTTTTTCGTTTTTTTTTTTTCTGGTTTTTCTATTGGTTTTTTTTTTTTCCTTGTTTTTCAAGTCGTTAACCAATTTCAACACTTAGGCCGATCCCGTGGTAGAGTTTTTCGAATTTTTTTTTTTTTCTGATTTTTTGTGATTTTTTTTTTAATTTTTTTTTTTTCTCTTAATTTTTTTTCTTTCCTTGTTTCTTCGGTTTTTTACCAATCGCGAACCTCGGCCAATCTCGTGGTGAAGTTTTTTGAATTTTTTGTCCGTCTTTTTTCCTAATAATTTTTTATTTTTTTTCTCATATTTTTTTTTTTCCAATTCTTTTTTTCAATTTTTTTTTTTTTTTGTCGTCCGTTTATTTACTCTTTTCTTCATTTTTTTTTTTCCTTAATTTTTTTCCTGTTTTTTTTTCTTCATTTTTTTTTTCCTTCGTTTTTTCAGTCTTTTACTAATTCCAACACCCTGACCAATCGCGTTGTGAAGTTTTCCGAATTTTCATTTTTCTCGTTTTTTTTTTTCATTTTCTCATTTTTTTTTTCTTTATTTTTCTTCAATTTTTTCTCAATTTCTTTTCAATTTTTTTTTTTTTTTTTCCGATTTTTTTTTTCGTTTGTTATTTTTTGATGGTTATTCCAGTTTTTGACCAATTTCAACACTTCGGCCAATCCCATAGTGAATTTTTTCGAATTTTTTTTTTTCCTTTTTTTTCTGATCATTTTCGATTTTTTTTTTCCCTTCATTTTTTTTTTTTTTTTCTTCATTCTTTTTTTCTTCTTTTTTGTCAATTTTTCCTTTTTCATTTTTTTTCCTCAATTTTAATTTTTTTTTTTTTTTTTCACTTTTCATTTCTTTTTCGTTTTTTGTTTTTTTTTCTTTTCATTTTTTTCTTCTTTTCCATTTTTTTTCTGTTTTTGTTCGTTTTTTCTTCATTTTTTTCCCCCGACTTTTATTTTTTTTTCCATTTTTTCTTCTCTTCCAGATTTTTATTTGGTTTTTCCTTTTTCTTATTTTTTTCTTAATTTCTTTTCAATTTTTTTCAATTTTTTTCAATTTTTTTTTTTTCTGATTTTTTTTTTCGGTTTTTTTTTTCCGAAAGTTTTTCAAGTCTCTCACCAATTTCAACACTTGGGCCGATTCCGTGGTGGAGTTTTTCGAATTTTTTTCTTTTTTTTTTCTGATTTTTTTTGATTTTTTTTTTTAATTTTTTTTTTTTTAATTTTTTTTTCTTCTCGTTTCTTTCGTTTTTCATCAATCGCGAACCTCGGCCAATCTCGTGGTGAAGTTCTTTGAATTTTTTTTTCGTCTTTTTTCCTAATAATTTTTTATTTTTTTTCTCATGTTATTTTTTTTTTCCAATTTTTTTCTCTTTCTTTTGTCGTTCGTTTATCTCCTTTTTTTTTTTTTTTTTTCTTCAATTTTTTTTTTTTTCCTTAATTTTTTTTCTGATTTTTTTTCTTCATTTTCTTTTTCCTTCGTTTCTTCAGTCTTTTACTAATTTCAACACCCTGGCCAATCCCGTTGTGAAGTTTTCCGAATTTTCATTTCTCTCGTTTTTTTTTTTCATTTTTTTCATTTTTTTTTTCCTCCATTTTTCTTCAATTTTTTCTCAATTTCTTTTCAATTTTTTTTTTTTTTTCTGATTTTTTTTTCCGTTTTTTTTTCGATGGTTATTTCAGTTTTTGACTAATTTCAACACTTCGGCCAATCCCATAGTGAATTTTTTTCGAATTTTTTGTTTTCTCTTTTTTTTCTAATCATTTTCGATTTTTTTTTTTCTCTTCATTTTTTTTTTTTTTTTCAATTCTTTTTTTCTTCTTTTTTGTCAATTTTCCCTTTTCCATTTTTTTTTCTCCTAATTTTTTTTTTTCATTTTTTTCTTCACTTTTCATTTTTCTTCGGTTTTTTTTTTTTTTTTCTTTTCATTTTTTTTTTCCTTTTCATTTTTTTCTTTTGTTTTTGTTCGTCTTTTCTTCATATTTCTTTCCCAACTTTTATTTTTTTTTTCATTTTTTTTTCTCTTCTCAATTTTTATTTGGTTTTTTCTTTTTCTTATTTTTTTTTCAATTCTTCTCCAATTTTTTTCCAATTTTTTTTTTTTCCTGATTTTTTTTTTCCGGTTTGTTTTTTTTGATGGTTATATCAGTCTCTCACCAATTTCAACACTTCGGTCAATCCCGTAGTGAATTCTTTCGAATTTTTTTTTTTTTTTTCTAATTTTTTTTTCAATTTTTTTCTCCTTCGAATTTTTTTTTTCCTACATTTTTTTTTCAATTTTTTTCTTTTCTTTTTTTCTTTTTCTCTCTCCATTCTTGTATCGATCATTTCTGATTTTTTTTTTATTTTTTTTTTCATCCATTTCCAATTATTTTTCTTTTGCTTACACCCTTTTTTTTCTTCTTTCAATTCTTATTCTCCAATTTTTTTTTTTCGTTGTTTCAGTCTTTCAGCAATTTCAACACCTCGGCCAATCCCGTAGTGAAGTTCATCGAATTTTTTTTTTATTTTTTCTCTGATTATTTTTTTTTTCTTCAATTTTTTTTTTTCTCTTTTTTTTTTTTCTTTTCATCCTTTTTCTAAACATTTCTGATTTTTTTTCAATTTTTTTTTGCTCTCATTTCCAATTTTTTCTTTATTGTTTACATTCTTTTTTGATTTTTTTTCCTTCAATTTTGATTCTTTAATTTTTTTTCTTTTGTTTCTTCAGTCTCCCACCAATTCCAACACCTCGGCCAATCCCGTAGTGGAGTTCCTCGAATTTTTTTTTTAATATTTTCTCTGATTATTTTTGATTTTTTTTCTCAATTTTTTTTTTTCAATTTTTTTTTTTTTAATGTCTTCTCTGAATTTTTTTTTTTTTTTTCTCTCCTTTCCCCGTTCTTTCAGTCTTTCACCAATTTCAACACCTCGGCCAATCCCGTCGTGAAGTTTTCCGAATTTTTTTTCAGTTTTTTTTTTTCATTATTTGTGATATTTTTTTCCCTCTTTTTTTTTTTTTTTTTTTTTTTTCAATTTTTTTTTTTTTTTTTCAATTTTTTTTTAATTTTCTTTGCAATTTTTTATTCAGATTTTTTCATTTGGTTTCTCTATACTTCCCTTGTTTTCCTAGTCTTTCGCCAATTTCGACACCTCGGCCAATCCCGTAGTGAAGTTTTTCTTCATTTTTTTTTTTTTTTTTCTTCATTTTTTTTTTCCTTTTTTTTTTTCTTTTCTAGTCCTTTCAGTCTTTTACCAATTCCAACACCTTGGCCAATCCCGTTGAGAAACTTTTCGAATTTTTTTTTTTTCAATTTTTTTTTTTTTTAATTTTTTTTTTTTAATTTTTTTTTCGAATGTTTTTTTTTTTTCTTCTCATTTTTTTTTCATTTTTTTTCTTTCTTTTCTTCTTTTTTTTTTTTTTCCTCTCGTTCTTTCACTCTTTTACTACTTTCAAAACCGCGGCTAATCCTGTAGTGGAGTTTTTCGAATTTTTTTTTTTCTTTTTTTTTTTCCTATTTTTTATTCAATTTTTTTTTTTCCTTCATTTTTCTTTTCTTCCAATGTTTTTTTCAATTTTTTTTTTTTCCGAATTTTTTTTTTTTTTTTTCAATTTTTTTTTTTTCTTCTTTTCCAATTTTTTTGGTTTTTTTTTTTCAATTTTTTTTTCGTTTTTGTTTTCAAATTTTTTTTTTTTCTTTTTCCCCGTTATTTCAGTCTTACACCAATTTCAACACCTCTGCCAATCCTGTAGTGAAGTTACTCGAATTTTTTTCTCCATTTTTTCTCTGATTATTTTTGATTTTTTGTTTCAATTTTTTTTTTTCTTAATTTTTTTTTTTTCTAATTTCTTTTCCGAATTCCTTTTCTTTTTTTTTTTCTTGTTTTTCCAGTCTTTCACCAATTTCAACACCTCGGCCGATCCCCTGGTGAAGTTTTTCGAATTTTTTTTTCCGATTTTCTTCTTCATTTTTTTTTTGTTCCATTTTTCTTTCTTCTTTTTTTTTTCAATTTTTTTCTTTTTTTTTTCTTTTTTTCTTTCATTATTTTTTTTTCCGATCATTTTTTTTTCTTTTTTCATTTTTCTTGTTGTTTTCTTTCGTTTTTTTTTCTTTCTGTCCTAATTTTTCTTCTTTTTTTTTCCTGATTTTTGATTTTTTTTCAATTTTTTTTGTTTCTTCCCTTATTTTTTTTTTTTCATTTTTTTTTTCGTCCAAATTTTTTTCCTTATTTTTTTCGCTTTTTTCTCCTAATTTTTTTCCTCCTACATTTTCTCCTGTATTCTTTCTTCCTTTTATTTTTTTTTTCTTGTATTTTTTTTTCAGAATTTTTTTTCTTTTTCAGAATTTTTTTTTTACATTTTTTTTTCAATTTTTTTTCTTTTTCCTCCATTTTTTCAGTCTTCCATCGATTTCAACACCCCGGCCAAACCCGTAGTGAAGTTTTTCGAATTTTTTTTCCGTTTTTTTTTTCTTCATGTTTTTTTTTGGTTTTTATTCCAATTTTTTATTTTTTGTTATCATCATTTTTTTAATTTCTTTCTTTCGTCCAAATTTTTTCCTACATCCGTTTTTTTCCTTTTCTTCCCAATTTTTTTTTTTCACATTTCTCTTCGTATTTTTTTTCCTCTCATTTTTTTTTTTTTGATTTTTTTTTCCCTTTCTTTCAGTCTTTCACCAATTTTACTACCTCGACTAATCCCGTAGTTGAGTTTTTCAAATTTTTTTTTGTTCTTTTTCCCAATTATTTTTGATTTTTTTTTTTATCTTTTTTTTTTCCAAATTTTTTTTTTAATCTTTTGTTTTTTTTTCGATTTTTTTTTCGTTTTTTTTTTTGCTTCCCTCGTTTTTTCAGTCTCTCACTAATTTCAACACCTCGGCCAATCCCGTCATGGAGTTTTTCTAATTTTTTTTTTTTTCTCCTTCTTAATTTTTGTTTTTTCTTCTATTTTAATTTGTTTTCAATTTTTTTTTTTTTCTGATTTTTTTTTTTCGGTGTTTTTTTTCCCTTGTTTTTTCAGTCTTTCACTAATTTTCACACTTTGGCTAATCCCGTACTGAAGTTCCTCGAATTTTTCTCATTCATTTTTTTTCTGATTTCTTTTGATTTTTTTTTTAATTCCTTTCTTTTTTTTTTTTTAATTTTTTTCCTTTTTTTTTTGATTTTTTTTTTTTTTTATTTCTTTTTTTTTTTTTCTCAATTTTTTTTTTTAATTTTTTTTTTTTTCTCCAATTTTTTTTTTTTCTCTTTCTTGATTTGTTTTGATTTTTTTTTTTCTCCCGAATTTTTTTTTTTTCTAATTTTTTTTTCTTTCGATTCTTTTTTGATTTTTTTTTCGATTTTTTTTTTTTCTCTCATTCCAATTTTTTTTCCTTTTTTTCCTCGATTTTTTTTTCCTTCAGATAGTTTTTTTCTTTTTTTTTTTATTTCTTCTGTCATTTTTTTTCATTTTTTTCCTTTTTTTCCTTCTCCTTTACTTTTTTTTTCTGTTTCTATTTTTTTTTTGTTTTTCTCGCGTTTTTTTTTTCTACATTTTTTTTCTGTTTTTTTTTTTTTTGTTCAAATTTTATTCTTCATTTTTTCTCGCTTTTTTTACCCATTCATTTTCTCTTTCACATTTTCTTTTGTATTCTATTTTCCTTCATTTTCTTTTCGTTTCATTTTTTTTTCTTTTCAATTTTTTTTTTTTTTCCTGTTTTTTTCAGTCTTTCACCAATTTCAACACCTCGGCCAATCCCGTAGTGAAGTCTACCGATTTTTTTTTCCGTTTTTTTCCCCAATTTTTTTTGATTTTTTCTTTCTTTTGTTTCTGGTTGTTTCCTTTTTTTTTCAATTTTAATTTTATTCTTTTTTCAATTTTTTTCAATTTGTTTTTTTTTTTTTCTTCCGATTTTTTTTTTCTGGTTTTTTCTTCCTTCCTCGTTTGTTCAGTCTTTCACCAATTTTAACACCTCGGCCAATCCCGTAGTGAAATCTACCGAATTTTTTTTCCGTTTTTTTCCCCAATTTTTTTTTGATTTTTGTTCCTTTTTTGTTTTTTTGGTTTTTTTTTCTCTTTTTCTCAATTTTTTTTTTTTCCAATTTTGATTTCATTTTTTTTTCAATTTTTTTCAATCTATTTTTCTTTTTTTCTTCTGATTTTTGCTTTCTTCCCTTGTTTTTCCAGTTTTTCACCAATTTCAACACCTCGGCCAATCCCGTAGTGGAGTTTCTCGGATTTTTTTTTTTCCTTTTTTTTTTTGAATATTTTTGATTTTTTTTTTTTGGAATATTTCTTTTTTTTTTTTTTGAATTTTTTTTTTAGCCTCTTACTGATTCCAACATTTCGAGACATCCAGTCATCTCACGAAAAAATGACATCTTCATTTTCCTTTTCAAATTTTTTTTTTTTTTTTTTTTTCAAATTGTTTTTTCTTCCAATTTTTTTTTTTCAATTTTTTTGCTTTCTTCAATTTTTTTTTCTTAAGCCTTTCACCAATTTCAACATTTTAAGTCATCCATTCGTCTCACGGAGAAACGACATCTTTATTTTTTTTTTTTTTTTTTTTTCTTCCGAATTTTTTTTTTTTTTTTTTTTCACCATTTTTTTTTTTTACAAATTTTTTTTAGCTTCAAATTTTTTTTTTCGTTTTTTTTTCAAAATTTTTTTTTTTTTTCCCCCGTTATTTCAGTCTTTCACCAATTTCAACACCTCGGCCAATCCTGTAGTGAAGTTCTTCAAATTATTTTCTTCATTCTTCTCTGATTATTTTCAATTTTTTTTTCAATTTTTTTTTTTTCAATTTTTTTTCAATTTTTTTTCTCCCTCTTTTTTCCTTGTTCTTTCAGTTTTATACCAATTCCAACACCTCGGCCGATTCCCTGGTGAAGTTCCTCGAATTATTTTCTTCATTTTTTCTCTGATTATTTTTGATTTTTTTTTCAATTTTTTTTTTTCACATTTTTTTCCAATTTTTTTTCTTCTTCCCTCATTTTTTTAGTCTTCCATCAATTTCAACACCCCGGCCAAACCCGTAGTTAAGTTTTTCGAATTTTTTTTCCGTTTTTTTTTTTTTTTATTCCAATTTTTTATTTTTTGTTATCATGATTCTTTTAATTTTTTTTTTCTCGTCCAAATTTTTTCCTTTATTCGTTTTTTTTCCTTTTTTTTCCAATTTTTCTTTTCTTTACATTTTTCTTCGTATTTTTTTTTCCTCTAATTTTTTCTTTCTTCGATTTTTTTTTCCTTTTTTTCCAGTCTTTTACCAATTTTACTACTTCGGCCAATCCCGTAGTTAGGTTTTTCGAATTTTTTTTGATACTTTTTTCCAATTATTTTTGATTTTTTTTTCTATCTTTTTTTTTTTTTTCTTAATTTTTTTTTTTTCTTTTTTTTTTTTTCTTTCAAATTTTTTTTTTTCCTTGTAATTTTTTTTTTTTGATTTTTTTTTTCGATTTTTTTTTTTCTTTCATTCCAAATTTTTTTTCTTTTTTTCCCCAATTTTTTTTTTTCTTCAGAAATTTTTTTTCTTTTTTTTTTTTAATTTTTTTTTTCGTTTTTCTTTATTTTTTTTTCTTTTTTTTTCCTTTTCCCTCAATTTTTTCTTCTGTTTTTTTTTGTTTGTTTTTTCTCGCGTTTTTTTTCTTTCTACATTTTTTTTTTTTTTTTTTTTTTTGTTCAAATTTTATTCTTCATTTTTTCTCGCTTTTTTCACCTATTCATTTTCTCTTTCACATTTTCTTTTGTATTCTATTTTCCTTTATTTTTTTTTTCTTTCATTTTTTTCGTTTCTAATTTTTTTTTTTTTTTTCCTGTTTTTTTCAGTCTTTCACAAATTTGAACACCTCGGCCAATCCCGTAGTCAAGTCTACCGAATTTTTTTTCCGTTTCTTTCCTCAATTTTTTTTGATTTTTTTTTTTTTTTTTTCTGTTTGTTTCCTTTTTTCAATTTTTTTTTTTTTTTTTAATTTTTTTCAATTTGTTTTTTTCTTTTCTTCCGATTTTTCCTTCTGGTTTCTTTTTTTTTCCTCGTTTGTTCAGTCTTTCACCAATTTTAACACCTCGGCCAATCCCGTGGTGAAGTCTACCGAATCTTTTTTCCGTTTTTTTTCCCAATTTCTTTTGATTTTTGTTTCTCTTTAGTTTTTGTTTTTTTTTCTCAATTTTTTTTTTCTCCAATTTTGATTTTATTTTTTTTTCAATTTTTTTCAATCCATTTTTTTTTTTTTTTTTTTTGATTTTTTCTTTCTTCCCTTGTTTTTCCAGTTTTCCACAAATTTCAACACCTCGGCCAATCCCGTAGTGAAGTTTCTCGGATTTTTTTTTTTTCTTTTTTTTTTCGAGTATTTTTGATTTTTTTTTACAATTTTTTCCGTCCTTTTTTTCCCCTGTTTTTTTCAGTCTTTTACCAATTTCAACACCTCGGCCAATCCCGTAGTGAAGTTTTCCGAATTTTTTTTCTGTTTTTTTCCCTAATTTTTTTTGATTCTTTTTCTTCCTTTTTTTTTTGTTTTTTTTCTTCTTTTTTTTTCAATTTTTTCCTCTTTCCAATTCCTATTTTATTTCTTCTTTAATTTTTTTCAGATTGTTTTTTTTTTTTTCTTCTGATTTTTTTCCTTGGTTTTTTTTTCTTCCCTTGTTTTTCTAGTCTTTTACCAATTTTCACACCTCGGCCAATGCCGTAGTGAAGTTTTTCGGATTTTTTTTTTCCTTTTTTTTTTGAATATTTTTGATTTTTTTTTTTTTTTTCACAATTTTTTCCGTTTTTTTTTTTTTTCCCTTTTTCTTCAGATTTCACCAATTTCAACACCTCAGCCAATCCCGTAGTGAAGTCTTCCGAATTTTTTTTCCGTTTTTTTGCCTAATTTTTTTCGATTTTTTTTTCTTTCTTTTTTGTTTGTTTTCTTTTTCTCTTTCCAATTTTTATTTCATTTTTTTTTTAAATTTTTTTTGATTTGTTTTTGTTTTTTTTCTTCCGTTTTTTTTTTCTGGTTTTTTCTTTTTTTCTCGTTCGTTTAGTCTTCCACCAATTTCAACACCTCGGCCAAACCCGTAGTAAAGTTCTTCGAATTTTTCTTCCGTTTTTTTTTTCCTTATGTTTTTTTTTCTTCTTTATTTGAATTTTTTATTTTTTTCTATTATCATTTTTCTCATTTATTTTTGATTTTTTTTTTCATTCTCTGTTTTGTTTCCTTTTTTTTTGTATGAATTTTGTTCTTCATTTTTTTTTTTTCTAATTTTTTATTTTTTTTTCATTTTTTTTTTTTTTTTTTTTCTCTGTTTTTTTTCGTTTTTTTTTTATTCTGTCCAAATTTTTTGCTTCTTTTTTTCTTTCATTTTTTTCCCAATTTTTTTTTCACTTTTTTTTTTTTTTTCCCTTTTTCTGTTTTTTTTTCTTCTCGTTCTTTCAGTCTTTCACTGATTTTGACACCTCGGCCTATCCCGTAGTCGAGTTTTTTGGATTTTTTCCTGTTCTTCCTCCTAATTATTTCTGATTTTTTTTTTATCAATTTTTTTTTTCTTTTTTATTTTTCTTTTCTTCTCCATTTTTTTTTGTTTTTTTTTTTCTTTCATCCCATTTTTCTTTCTTTGCTTTCCTCGTTTTTTTAGTCTTTCACTAATTTCAGCACTTCGGCCAATCCCGTAGTAAAGTTTGTCGGATTTTTTTTTTTCATATTTTTTCTGAATATTTTTGATTTTTTTTTTTGAATTTTTCTTTTTTTTTTTCCGAATTTTTTTTTTCTTAGCTTTTTACCGATTTTCACATTCCGAGTCATCCAGTCATCTCACGAAAAAACGACATCTTCATTTTCCTTTTCAAATTTTTTTTTTGTTTTTTCAATTTTTTTTTTTGTTTTCAATTTTTTTTTTTTTTTCAAATTTTTTTTTTTCCTCAATTTTTTTCTTTCACAATTTTTTCTTTCAAAATTTTTTTTTTTTTTCTTCCCAATTTTTTTCCATCCCTTCACCAATTTCAACATTTCGGGTCATTGAGTAATCTCACGGGAAAACGACATCTTTTTTTTTTTTTTTTTTTTTCAATTTTTTGTTCTTTTTCTTTTCTCTTCAATTTCTTTTCCTCCAGCCTTTCGCCAATTCCAACATTCCAGGTCATCCAGTAATCTCACGGAAAAATTAAATCTTCATTTTTTGTTTCAAATTTTTTTTTTTTTTCTTATATTTTCCTTTTTTCCTCAAATTTTTTTTTTTCATCTCTCCAAATTTTTTTTTTTCAATTTTTTTTCTTCTCTTTTCAATTTTTCTTCTATCCCAGCGTTCTACCAATTCCGATATTTTGGGTCATTTAGTAATCTCACGGAAAAACGACATCGTCATTTTTTTTATTTTATTTTTTTTTTTTCGAATTTATTTTTTTTTCCGCCCGAATTTTTTTTTTCCTCAAATTTTTTTCTTTTTTCTTCAAATTTTTTTTTTCAATTTTTTTTTCCCAGCCTCTCACCAATTCCAACATTTCAAGTCATCCAGTAAAGACGGAAAAACGATATCTTTATTTATTTTTTTTTTCTCCAAATTTTTTTTTTTTTTCTTCTTGATTTTTTCTTCTCCAGCCTTTTACCGATTTTAACATTCTGAGTCATCCAGTCATCTTACGAAAAAACGACATCTTTATTTTTTATTTCGAATTTTTTTTTTTTTCCTTCAATTTTTTTTTTCCTGCCTCTCACCAATTTTGACATTCTGACTCATCCAGTAATCTCACGTGAAAACGACATCCCCCATTTTTTCTCAATTTTTTTTTTTTTTTTTTTCAAATTTTTTTTTTTTTTCAATTTTTTTCAATTTTTTTCCTTTTCTTCTTTTTCCTTTCATTCAAGATTTTTTTTCTTTCTCTTCTTTTCTGATTTTTTTTTTTTTTGATTTTTTTTTTTTTTGATTTTTTTTTCTTTGATTTTTTTTTCCAGTCTTTCACCAATTTTGACATTTCGGGTCATCCAGTTATCTCACGCAAAACGAGATCTTAATTTTTTTTCACGATTTTTTTTTTTTTTGTTTTTTTCTTCGAATTTTTTTTCTTCACAATTTTTTTTTTTATTTGAATTTTTTTTTTGAATTCTTTTTTCCTGCAAATTTTTTTCTTTCGGCCTTTTACTAATTCTAACATTCGGGGTCATCCAGTAATCTCACGGAAAAACGACACCTTCATTTTTTTTTTTGCAATTTTTTTTTTTTTTAATTTTTTTTTTTAATTTTTTTTTTTTTTTTTTTTTTTTTTTTTTCCTTCGAATTTTCTTTTTTAGCCTTCCACCAATTTTGACATTCCGGGTCATTGAGTCATTTCACGGAAGAACGACATCCTCATTTTCATTTTGAATTCTTCTTTCCTCTTTCATTCAGTTTTTTTTTAAATTTTTTTTTCACAATTTTTTTTTTTTTTTTTTTTTTTCAATTTTTTTTTTTTTTTTTCTTCAAATTTTCTTCTTCCAGCCTTTCATCAATTTTCACATCACGAGTCATCTAGTAATCCCACGAAAAAAAGACATCTTCATTTTTTTTTTTTTTTTTTTTTTTTTTTTTCCCAGCCTTTTACCAATTCCAACATTCCGAGTCATCCAGTCATCTCACGAGGAAACGACATCTTTTTTTTTTTTTTTTTTTTTTCCTCTTCAATTTTTTTTTTTTTCTTCAAATTTTTTTTCTGCTTTCTTTCAATTTTTTTCTCTCAGCCTTGAACCAATTTCAACATTCTGAGTCTTCCAGTAATCTCACGAAAATACGACTTTTTCGTTTTTTTTCTACATTTTTTTTACCTTTTTTTTTTAAATTTTTTTTTTTTAAATTTTTTTTTGATTCTTCCTTCCTTCTTCCTTCTTCTCCAAATTTTTTTTCGAAATTTTTTTTTTTTTTTTTCATCAATTTTTTTTTTTTTTGATTTTTTTCTTTCAATTTTTCCTTTTTTTTTTTTTTCCTTTAATTTTTTTTTTCATTTTTCTCCTAATTCTAACATAACGAGTCAACCAGCGATCTCACAGGGAAACGACATCTTCTTTTTTTTTTTTTTTTTCTTTCCTCCAAATTTTTTTCCAGCTTTCCACCAATTTTAACATTTTGAATCATCCAGTTATTTCACGGAAAAACGCAATCTTTATTTTCTTCCGAATTTTTTTTTTTTTTTTCTCCTAATTTTTTTTTTCCAAATTTTTTTTTTTCTAATTTTTTTTTTCTTTCATCTTTCCCTCCAATTTTTTTTTTCAATTATTTTCCAATTCCAACATGACGAGTCATACAGCAATCTCACAGAGAAACGACATCTTTCTTTTCAATTTATTTTTTATTTTCAAATTTTTTTTTTTCTTTTCTCTTCAAATTTTTTTCTCCAGCTTTCCACCAATTCTAACATCTCGGGACATACAGTTATCTAACGGGAGAATGACATCTCTTTTTTTTTTTTTTTTTTTACAGCCTTTCACTAATTTCAACATTTTGGGTTATCAGTAATCTCAAGAAAAAACGACATCTTGTTTTTTTTTTTCTTACGGCCTCTTACTAATTGCAACATTTTGCATCATTCAGTAATCTCACGAAAAAATGACACCTTGATTATTTTTTTATTTTTTTTTTTCTTTAATTTTTTTTTTTTTTTTTTTCTTTCCTCAGCCTCTTACCAATTTTAACATTCTGGATAATCCAGTAATCTCACAAAAAAACGACATTTTGATTTTTTTTTTTTCTCCCAGCCTTCCACTAATTTCGAAATTTTGGGTTATCAGTAATCTCACGAAAAAACAACATCTTGATTTTTTTTTTTCCTTCTTTTTCCAGCCTTTCACCAATTTCATCATTTTGGGTCATCAGTAATCTCACGGAAAAACGACATCTCGATTTTTTGATTTTTTTCTTTTTCTTTCAATTTTTTTTTTCCTTCATTTTATTCATTTTTTTTTTCAATTTTTTTTCCTAATTTTTTTTTTTTTTTCAATTTTTTTTTTTTTCAATTTTTTTTTTTTTCAATTTTTTTTTTTTTTTTCAATTTTTTTTTTTTTTTTTCAGCTTTTCACCAATCTCAACATTTTGGGTCATCCAGTAATCTCACAAAAAAAATGACATTTTGATTTTTTTTTTCTGCCGTTTTTTTTTTTTCAATTTTTTTTTTCCTTGAATTTTTTTTTTTTCTCCAATTTTTTTTTCTCCTAATTTTTCCTTCTTTTTTTTTTTTTTTTTTTTCTTCAATTTTTTTTCTTTCAATTTTTTTTTTTTTAATTTTTTTTTTTTCTTATTCCCAGCCTTTGACTCATTCCAAAATTCTGGGTTATCAGTAATCTCACGAAAAAACGACATCTTTATTTTTTTTTTTTTTTTTTCCCAGCCTTCCACCAATTTCAACATTCTAGGTTAAAAGTGATCTCACGAAAAAACGACATCTTGATTTTTTTCTTCTTGATTTTTTTTTTTTTTTTTTTCCTCGATTTTTTTTTTTTTTTTTTTTTCCAGCCTTCCACCAATTCCAACATTCTGAGTCATTCAGTTATCTCACAGAAAAACGACATCTTGATTTTGTTCTTTTCTTTCAATTTTCTTTTTCCCTAGCCTTTTACTAATTTCAACATTCTGAGTCATCCAGTATCTTACAGAAAAACGACATCTTGATTCTTCTATTTTTGATTTTTTTTTTTTTTTTTCTCGATTTTTTTTTTTTTTTTTTTACTTGATTTTTTTTTTTTTTTTTTTCCCCAGCTTTTCACTGATTTCAACATTCTCAGTCATCCAGTAATCTCACAGAAGAACGACATCTTGATTTTTTTTTTCTCAATTTTTTTTTTTTTTCCTTCTTTCCCAGCCTTTCACTAATTTCGACATTCTGAGTCATCCAGTAATCTCACAGAAAAACGACATCTTGATTTTTTTTTTCTCAATTTTTTTTTTTTTTTTTTTCAATTTTTTTTTTTTTCCTTCTTTCCCAGCCTTTAACCAATTTCAACATTTTGAGTCATCTAGTGATTTCACAGAGAAACGACATCTCAATTTTTTTTTCTTTGATTTTTTTTTTTTTTTTTTTTTCTCAATTTTTTTTTTTTTTTTCCCTTGATTTTTTTTTTTTCTCCCTTTTTTTTCTTCCCCAGCCTTTCGCCAATTACAACATTCCGGATCATCCAGTAATCTCACAGGAAGCGACATTTTGATTTTTTTTTTTTTTTTTTTAATTTTTTTTTTTTTCTTTTTTTTTCTTTTCATTTTTTTTCCAGCCTTTCACCAATTCCAACATTCTGAGTTATCCAGTGATCTCACAGAAAAACGAAATCTTGATTTTTTTTCCATTTTTCAATTTTTTTTTCTCTCAATTTTTTTTTTTTTAATTTTTTTTTCTTTCTTTTTTTAGCCTTCCACCAATTCAAACATTCTAAGTCATCCAGTAATCTCACAGAGAAACGACATCTTGATTTTTTTTTTTTTTTTTCTTTCCATATTTTTTTTTCCAATTTTTTTTTTTTTTCCCCTTTTCGCCCGGCCTTTTCCCAATTCCAACATCCTGAGTCATTCAGTGATCTCACGAAAAAATGACACCTTGATTATTTTTTTATTTTTTTTTTTCTTTAATTTTTTTTTTTTTTTTTTTTCTCTTCCTCAGCCTTTCACCAATTTTGACATTCCGGGTCATACAGTAATCTCACAAAAAAACGACATTTCGATTTTTTTTTTTTTCAAAATTTTTTTTTCTTCGAATCTTTTTTTTTCAATTTTTTTTCACAGCCTTCCACTAATTTTAACATCTTGGGTTATCAGTGATCTCACGGAAGAACGACATCTTCATTTCATTTATTTTTTTTTTCCAGCCTTTCACCAATTTCATCATTTTGGGTTATCCGTAATCTCACGGAAAAACGACATCTTGATTTTTTTTTTTTTTTTTTTTTCTTTTTTTTTCTTTTCATTTTTTTTCCAGCCTTTCACCAA
>NC_064028.1:13438934-13448934 GCF_917208135.1 Athalia rosae
AAAAGAAACGACATCTCGAATTTTTTTCTTTCCTCTGTCTTCCAATTGATTTATTTTTTTTTTCAATTTTTTTTCAATTTTTTTTTCAATTTTTTTTTTTTTTTCAATTTTTCTTCATTTTTTCATTTTTTTTTCAGCACTTTACCAATTTCAACATTTCGAGTCATCCAGCAATCTCACAGAAAAACGACATTTGAATTTTTTTTTTTTTTTAATTTTTTTTTTTTTTTTTCCCAGCCTTTCACCAATTTCAACATTTCGAGTCATCCAGTAATCTCACGGATAAACGACATCTTGATTTTTTTTTTTTTTTTTTTTTTTTTTTATTTTTTTTTTTTTTTTTTTTTTTCTTTTTTTTTTTTTATCCATTCTTTCTCTCAGCCTTTCACCAATCTTAACATTCTGAGTCATCCAGTAATTTCACAAAAAAACGACATCTTTTTTTTTGTTTTTTTTTTTTTCCCAGCCTTTCACCAATTTCAACATTCTGAGTCATTCATTTTTTCTTACAGAAAGACGACATCCTCAATTTTTTTTTTTTTTTTTTTCAATTTTTTTTTTTTTTTTTTCTTCAATTTTTTTTTTTTTTTTTCAATTTTTTGTTTTCCAATTTTTTTCCAATTTTTTTTTTTTCCCAGCCTTTCACCGATTTCAACATTTTGAGTCATTCAGTAATCTCACAAAAACACGGCATCTCGATTTTTTTTTTTGTTTTTTTTTTTTTTTCTTTTCTAGCGTTTCACCAATTCCAACATCCTGAGTCATCCAGTAATCTGACAAAAAAACGACATATTGATTTTTTTTTTTTTTTTTTTTTTTCTCAGCCTTTCACTAATTTCAACATTCTGAGTTGTCCAGTTTTCTCACAAAGAAACGACATCTCAATTTTTTTTTTTTTTCTATCAATTTTTTTTTTTTAATTTTTTTTTTTCTTTTCTTTTTCTTTTCAGCCTCTCACCAATTTCAACATTCTAAGTCAATCAGTAATCTCACAGAAGAACGACATCTTGATTTTTTTTTTTTTTTCGCTTTTTCTCCCAGCCTCTCACCAATTTTGACATTCTGAGTCATCCAGTGATCTCAAAAAGAAACGACATCTTTTTTTTTTTTTTTTTTTTTTTTTTTTTCTTATTTTCAAGCCTCTCACCAATTTTAACATTTCGAGTCATCCAGTAATCTTACAGAAAAACGACATCTTGATTTTTTTTTTTTTTTTTTTTTTTTCTTCTTTCTCAGCCTTTCACCAATTTCAACATTCTGAGTCATTCAGTAATCTCACGGAAAAACGAAATCTTGATTCATTTTTTCTCGATTCTGTTTTTTTTTTTTTTTTTTTGTCAATTTTTTTTTTTCACCTTGATTTTTTTTTTTTCTCTTTTTTTTTCCTTCCAGCCTTCCGCCAATTCCAACTTTCTGAGTCATCCAGTTTTCTCACAGAAAAACGACATCTTGATTTTTTTTTTTTTTATTTATTTTTCCTTTTTCCAGCCTTCCACCAATTTCAACATTCTGAGTCATCCAGTTTCCTCACAGAAAGACGACATCCTTGTTTTTTTTTTTTTTTTTTCTCATTTTTTCATTTTTTTTTTTTTTCAATTTTTTTTTTTTTTCAATTTTTTGTCAATTTTTTTTCCTTCTCCCCAGCCTTTAATCGATTTCAACATTCCGAGTCATTCAGTCATCTCACAATAAAACGACATTTTGATTTTTTTTTTTTTCAATTTTTTTTTTTTTTTTCTTTAGCCTTTTACCAATTTGAACATTCTGAGTCATCCGGTGAGCTCAAAAAAAAAACGGCATCTTTATTTTTGTTTTTTTTTTTTTTTTTTTTTCTCCAGCCTTCTACCAATTCCGACATTCTGAGTCATCCAGTTTTCCCACAGAAAAACGACATTTTGATTCTCTTTTTTTTTTTATTTATTTTTCCTTTTTCCAGCCTTCCACCAATTTCAACATTCTGAGTCATCCAGTTTCCTCACAGAAAGACGACATCCTTGTTTTTTTTTTTTTTTTTTTCTCATTTTTTCATTTTTTTTTTTTTTTTCAATTTTTTTTTTTTTTCAATTTTTTGTCAATTTTTTTTCCTTCTCCTCAGCCTTTAATCGATTTCAACATTCCGAGTCATTCAGTCATCTCACAATAAAACGACATTTTGATTTTTTTTTTTTTCAATTTTTTTTTTTTTTTTCTTTAGCCTTTTACCAATTTGAACATTCTGAGTCATCCGGTGAGCTCAAAAAAAAAACGGCATCTTTATTTTTGTTTTTTTTATTTTTTTTCTTTCCCAGCCTTTCACCAATTTCAACATTTTGAGACATCTAGTCATTTTACAAGAAAACGACCTTTCGATTGTTTTTTTTTTTTTTGTTTTTAATTTTTTTTTTTTTTTTTTTTTTTTATTTTTTTTTTTTTTTTTTTTTTTTTTTTTTTTTTTTTTTTAGCCTTCCACCAATTCCAACATTTTGAGACATCCAGACATCTCACAAAGAGACGACATCCTTAATTTTTTTTTTTTTTTTTTCTTTTTTTTTTTTTTTTTTTTTTTTTTTTTTTTTGTTTTTTTTTTTTTTTTTGAATTTTTTGTTTTCTAATTTTTTTCCAATTTTTTTTTTCTTTTCCAGCCTTCCACCAATTTCAACATTCTGAGTCATCTAGTAATCTCACAAAGAAACGGCATCTCAATTTTTTTTTTTTTTCTTCCAATTTTTTTTTTCCAATTTTTTTTTTTTTTTCTTTTCCTTCTTGGCGTTTCACCAATTTCAACATTCTGAGTCAATCAGTCATCTCACAGAAGAACGACATCTTGATTTTTTTTTTTTTTCGCTTTTCCTTCCAGCCTCTCACCAATTTCAACATTCTGATTTATCCAGTAATCTCAAAAAAAAACGACATCTCGTTTTTTTTTTTTTTTTTTTTTTTTTTTTCTCTTAAGCCTTCCACCAATTTCAACATCTTAAAACATTCAGTCATTTAACAAAAAAACGACCTTCCGATTGTTTTTTTTTTTTTTGATTTTTTTTTTTTTGATTTTTTTTTTTTTTGATTTTTTTTTTTTCCAAGCCTCCCACCAATTCCAACATTTCAAAACATCTAGTCATTTTACAAAAAAACGACCTTTTTATTTTTTTTTTTTTTTTTTTTCCATTTTTCTTAATTTTTTTTTTTCTTTTCTCCTGTTTTCCTAGCCTTTCACTAATTTCAACATTATGAGTCATCCAGTGATCTCACAGAAAAACAACAACTTGATTTTTTTTTTTTTTTTCCCATAATTTTTTTTTTTTTCAATTTTGTTTTCAATTTTTTTTTCAATTTTTTTTTTTTTTTTTTTTAATTTTTTTTTTTTTTTTTTTCTCAGCCTTCCACCAATTCCAACATCCTGAGTCATCCAGTAATCTCACAAAAAAACGACATATTGTTTTTTTTTTTTTTTTTTTTTCTTCTCAGCCTTTCACTAATTTCAATATTCTGAGTTGTCCAGTTTTCTCACAGAAAGACGACATCCCTAATTTTTTTTTTTTTTTTTTTAATTTTTTTTTTTTTTTTTTTTTTTTTTTTTTTTTTTTTTTTTTTTTTTTTTCCAATTTCTCTCTAATTTTTTTGTTTTTTTTCCCAGCCTCATACCGATTTCAACATTTTGAGTCGTCCAGTAATCTCGAAAAGAAACGACATCTTGGTTTTTTTTTTTTTTTTTTTTTTTTTTCTCTCTTCCAGCGTTTCACCAATTTCAACATTCTGAGTCATGGAGTAATCTCACGAAGAAACGACATCTTGATTTTTTTTTTTTTTTTTTCCCAGCCTTCCACCAATTTCAACATTCTGAGTCATCCAGTAATCTCACAAAGAAACGACATCTCAATTTTTTTTTTTTTTTTATCAATTTTTTTTTTTTAATTTTTTTTTTTCTTTTCTTTTTCTTTTCAGCCTCTCACCAATTTCAACATTCTGAGTCAATCAGTAATCTCACAGAAGAACGACATCTTGATTTTTTTTTTTTTTTCGCTTTTTCTCCCAGCCTCTCACCAATTTTAACATTCTGAGTCATCCAGTGATCTCAAAAAGGAAGACGACATCTTTGATTTTTTTTTTTTTTTTGTTTTATTTTTTTATTTTTTTCAATTTTTTTTATTTTTTTCAATTTTTTTTTCCCTAATTTTTTTTCAATTTGTTTTTTTCTTTCTCCTTTCCCATCCTTTCACCAATTCAAACAATGTAAGTCATTTAGTGATTCCACAGAAAAACGACATCTTGATTTTTTTTTCTTTGATTTTTTTTTTTTTTTTTTTCCCAATTTTTTTTTTTTTTCCCTTGATTTTTTTTTTCCCCTTTTTTTTTCTTTCCCCAGCCTTTCGCCAATTACAACTTTCCGAATCATCCAGTAATCTCACAAAAAGCGACATTTTGATTTTTTTTTTTTTTTTTCATTTTTTTTTTTTTTTTTTCTTTTTTTTCCTCTTTTTTTTTTTCTTTCCTTTTCTTTTTATTTTTCTTCTAGCCTTTCACCAATTTCAACATTCTGAGTCATGCAGTTATCTCACAGAGAAACGACATCTCGATTTTTTTTTTCTTTGAATTTTTTTTTTTTTTTCTTCTCAGCCTTCTACCAATTTCAACATTCTGAGTTATCCGGTTATCTCACAGGAAAACGACTTCTCAATTTTTTTTTTTTTTCTTTTCTCCCTCAGCCTTATACCAATTTCAACATTCTGAGTCATCCAGTAATCTTACAGAAAAACGACATCTTGATTTTTTTTTTTTCCTTTCTATTTTTTTTTTTTTTTTTTTATTATTTTGTCAATTTTTTTTTCAATTTTTTTTTTTTTTTTTTTCAATTTTTTTTTCTTTTTTTCCAGCCTTCCACTGATTTCAACATCCTGAGTAATCGAGTAATCTCACAGAAAAACAACATTTCGATTTTTTTTTTTTTAATTTTTTTTTTTTCTTTTCCCAGCCTTTCACCAATTTCAACATTATGAGTCATCCAGTAATCTCACAGAAAAACGACAACATGATTTTTTTTTTTCTTTTTTTCCTCTCTAACTTTTTTTTTTTTCAATTTTTTTTTCAATTTTTTTTTTTTTTTTCTTCCACCCTTCCACTAATTTCAACATTCTGAGTCATCTGGTAATTTCACAAAAAAACAACAGCTTGATTTTTTTTTTTTTTTTCCTAGCCTCTCACCAATTTTAACATTTTGAGTCATCCAGTGATCTCACAAAGAATCGACATCTTGAATTTTTTTTTTTTCCTTTCAATTTTTTTTTTCCAATTTTTTTTTTTTTTTTGTTTTCTTCCCAGCCTTTCACTAATTTTAACATTTTGAGTCATTCAGTAATATCGAAAAGAAACGACATCTCGAATTTTTTTCTTTCCTCTATCTTCCAATTGATTTATTTTTTTTTTCAATTTTTTTTCAATTTTTTTTTCAATTTTTTTTTTTTTTTCAATTTTTCTTCATTTTTTCATTTTTTTTTCAGCACTTTACCAATTTCAACATTTCGAGTCATCCAGCAATCTCACAGAAAAACGACATTTGAATTTTTTTTTTTTTTTAATTTTTTTTTTTTTTTTTTCCAGCCTTTCACCAATTTCAACATTTCGAGTCATCCAGTAATCTCACGGATAAACGACATCTTGTTTTTTTTTTTTTTTTTTTTTTTCTCTAATTTTTTTTTTTCACTTTTTTTCCATTTTTTTTTTTTTTTCCAATTTTTTTTTTTTTATCCATTCTTTCTCTCAGCCTTTCACCAATCTTAACATTCTGAGTCATCCAGTAATTTCACAAAAAAACGACATCTTTATTTTTGTTTTTTTTTTTTTCCCAGCCTTTCACCAATTTCAACATTCTGAGTCATTCATTTTTTCTTACAGAAAGACGACATCCTCAATTTTTTTTTTTTTTTTTTTTTTCAATTTTTTTTTTTTTTTTTTTTTTTTTTTTTTTTTTTTTTTTTTCAATTTTTTGTTTTCCAATTTTTTTCCAATTTTTTTTTTTTTCCAGCCTTTCACCGATTTCAACATTTTGAGTCATTCAGTAATCTCACAAAAACACGGCATCTCGATTTTTTTTTTTGTTTTTTTTTTTTTTTTCTTTTCTAGCGTTTCACCAATTCCAACATCCTGAGTCATCCAGTAATCTGACAAAAAAACGACATATTGATTTTTTTTTTTTTTTTTTTTTTTTCTCAGCCTTTCACTAATTTCAACATTCTGAGTTGTCCAGTTTTCTCACAAAGAAACGACATCTCAATTTTTTTTTTTTTTCTATCAATTTTTTTTTTTTAATTTTTTTTTTTTCTTTTCTTTTTCTTTTCAGCCTCTCACCAATTTCAACATTCTAAGTCAATCAGTAATCTCACAGAAGAACGACATCTTGATTTTTTTTTTTTTTTCGCTTTTTCTCCCAGCCTCTCACCAATTTTAACATTCTGAGTCATCCAGTGATCTCAAAAAGAAACGACATCTTTTTTTTTTTTTTTTTTTTTTTTTTTTTCTTATTTTCAAGCCTCTCACCAATTTTAACATTTCGAGTCATCCAGTAATCTTACAGAAAAACGACATCTTGATTTTTTTTTTTTTTTTTTTTTTTTCTTCTTTCTCAGCCTTTCACCAATTTCAACATTCTGAGTCATTCAGTAATCTCACGGAAAAACGAAATCTTGATTCATTTTTTCTCGATTCTGTTTTTTTTTTTTTTTTTTTTCTCAATTTTTTTTTTTCACCTTGATTTTTTTTTTTTCTCTTTTTTTTTCCTTCCAGCCTTTCGCCAATTCCAACTTTCTGAGTCATCCAGTTTTCTCACAGAAAAACGACATCTTGATTTTTTTTTTTTTTTATTTATTTTTCCTTTTTCCAGCCTTCCACCAATTTCAACATTCTGAGTCATCCAGTTTCCTCACAGAAAGACGACATCCTTGATTTTTTTTTTTTCTAATTTTTTTTTTTCCTTTCATTTTTTTTTTTTTTTTATTCTTCAGCCTTTCACCAATTTCAACATTTTGAGTCATCTGGTAATCTCACAAAAAAACGACAGCTTTTTTTTTTTTTTCTTTTTCCCAGCCTCTCACCAATTTTAACATTTTGAATCATCCAGTGATCTCACAAAGAAACGACATCTTGAATTTTTTTTTTTCCTTTTAATTTTTTTTTTTTTTTTGTTTTCTTCCCAGCCTTTCACTGATTTTAACATCTTGAGTCATTCAGTAATATCAAAAAGAAACGACATCTCGATTTTCTTTTTCTTTCATCTTCTAATTGATTTATTTTTTTTTTTCTATTTTTTCTCAATTTTTTTTTCAATTTTTTTTTTTTTTTTTTCAATTTTTCTTTTTTTTTAATTTTTCTCTTAGCCTTCCACCAATTTTAACATTCCGAGTCATCTAGCAATCTCACAGAAAAACGACATTTGAATTTTTTTTTTTTTTTTTTCCCAGCCTCTCACCAATTTCAACATTTTGAGTCATCCAGTAATCTCACGGATAAACGACATCTCGATTTTTTTTTTTTTTTTCCCCTAATTTTTTTTTTTTTTTTTTTTTTTTAAGCCTTTCACCAATTTCAACATTTTGAGACATCCGGTCATTTTACAAAAAAACGACCTTTTGATTTTTTTTTTTTTTTTTTTTTTCAGCCTTCTACCAATTTCAACATTCCAAGTCATCCAGTCATTTCACAAGAAAACGACTTTTTGATTTTTTTTTTTTTTTTCAATTTTTTTTTTTTTTTTTTTTTTTTTTTTTTTTTTTTTTTTTTTTTTTTTCAAGCCTCCCACTGATTCCAACATTTCAAAACATCTAGTCATTTCACAAAAAAACGACCATTTAATTTTTTTTTTTTTTAATTTTTTTTTTTTTTTTTCAATTTTTTTTTTTTTTTCAATTTTTTTTTTTTTTTTTTTTTTTTTTTTTTTTTTCTTCGATTTTTTTTTTTTTTTTTTTTTTTTTTTTTTTTTTTTTTTAATTTTTTTTTTTTTTTTTTTCAACCCTTCCACCAATTTCAACATTTCGAGACATCTAGTTATTCTACAAAAAAATGACCTTTTGATTTTTTTTTTTTCTGATATTTTTTTTTCTTTTTTTTTCTTCTAATTTTTTTTTTTTTTCTTCCTCCTAGCCTTCCACTAATTTCAACATTCTGAGACATCTAGTCATTCTACAAGAAAACGATCTTTTTTTTTTTTTTTTTTTTTTTCTTTTAATTTTTTTTTTTCAATTTTTTTTTTTTTAAGCCTTCCACCAATTTCAACATTCTGGGACATCCAGTCATTCCACAAGAAAACGACCTTTCGATTTTTTTTTTTTTTTTTTTTTTTTTTTTTTTTTCAATTTTTTTTTTTTTTTTTTCCAACCCTTCCACCAATTTCAACCTTTTAGGACATCTAGTTATTCTACAAAAAAATGACCTTTTGATTTTTTTTTTTTTTTCTAATTTTTTTTTTTTTTTTTCTAATTTTTTTTTTTTACTTTTAATTTTTTTTTTTTTTTTTTTAAGCCGTCCGCCAATTTTGACATTCTGAGACATTCAGTCATTCTACAAAAAAACGACCTTTTGATTTTTTAATTTTTTTTTTTTTTTTTTTTCTCAATTTTTTTTTTTTCTTTTTCAAGCCTTACACTAATTTCAACATTTCGAGACATCTAGTCATTCGATAAGAAAACGACCTTTTGATTTTTTTTTTTTTTTTTAATTTTTTTTTTTTTTTTTTTTTTTTCTCTTTTTCCAAGCCTTGAACCAATTTCAACATTTTGAGACATCCAGTCATTCCACAAAAAAACGACCTTTTGATTTTTCAATTTTTTTTTTTTTATTTATTTTTTTTTTTTTTATTTTCTTTTCTTTAGGCCTTTCACCAATTCCAACATTTCGAGACATCCAGTCATTCTACAAGAAAACGACCTTTTGATTTTTTTTTTTTTTTTTTTTTTTTTTTTTTTTTTTTTTTTTTTTTTTTTTTTTTTTTTTTCTTCCAAGCCTTTCACCAATTCCAACATTTCGAGACATCCAGTCATTCTACAAGAAAACGACCTTTTGATTTTCTTTTTTTTTTTAATTTTTTTTTTTTTTTTTTTTAATTTTATTTTTTTTTTTTTTTTAATTTTTCCTTTCAAGCCTTCTACCGAATTCAACATTTCGAGACATTCAGTCATTCTACAAAAAAACGACCTTTTTTTTTTTTTTTCCTTTTTCAATTTTTTTTTTTTTTTTTTTTTTTTTTTTTAAGCCTTCCACCAATTTCAACATTTTGAGACATCCAGTCATTCTACAAAAAAAAGACCTTTTGATTTTTTTTTTTTCAATTTTTTCAATTTTTTTTTTTTTTTTTTTTTTTTTTTAGCCTTCCACCAATTTCAACATTCTGAGACATCCAGTTATTCTACAAGAAAACGACCTTCTGATGTTTTTATTTTTTTTTTTTCAAATTTTTTTTTTTTTTTAATTTTTTTTTTTTTTTTTTTTCCAAGCCGTCCGCCAATTTTAACATTTTAAGACATTCAGTCATTCTACAAAAAAACGACATTTTGATTTTTTAATTTTTTTTTTTGTTAATTTTTTTTTTTTTTTTTTTTTCTCAATTTTTTTTTTTTTTTTTTTTCTTTTTCAACCCTTCCACCAATTTCAACATTTTGAGACATCCAGTCATTTCACAAAAAAACGACCTTTTGATTTTTTTTTTTTTTTCTAATTTTTTTTTTTCCTTTCATTTTTTTTTTTTTTCTATTCTTCAGCCTTTCACCAATTTCAACATTTTGAGTCATCTGGTAATCTCACAAAAAAACGACAGCTTTTTTTTTTTTTTCTTTTACCCAGCCTCTCACCAATTTTAACATTTTGAGTCATCCAGTGATCTCACAAAGAAACGACATCTTGAATTTTTTTTTTTCCTTTTAATTTTTTTTTTTTTTTTGTTTTCTCCCCAGCCTTTCACTGATTTTAACATCTTGAGTCATTCAGTAATATCAAAAAGAAACGACATCTCGATTTTTTTTTTCTTTCATCTTCTAAT
>NC_064028.1:13521683-13534183 GCF_917208135.1 Athalia rosae
TGGTTTGTTTCATTGAGGCTAGTCGGTTTCAGAGGGGGTCAGGTAGGGTCAAGGGAGGGCTTGGTTTGGGGAGTGTCACGTCCCGGGGTGGTAGCTGAGTTGAAAAACTAAGTTCCCCGTTCGCGACCTTCTGATCCCTGATTGAACTCACTAAACGTAAGTCGCTCTACACTATGTGTCGGGATGTCAGGGATCTGACAAAGGTTAACAAGTTATAACAAAAATTGAATGTATTTGAAATAAAGATCACGAATTTACAATATTGTTCTATTGCTACGTTAAGCGGTAAGGGCGTAGCGGGCTATTGTCGTTGGTTGATTCTATGTGCTTCTGCTATGGAAATAGCTGGTGGACAACGAGGGATTATTTCTGTGTCGCAAGTTTCATATCCCTCGTCTTTGTCTCGCTCCAATGCTGCTAAGAAATCTTGTATTTCCTGATATAGCGCAAGATTCGCAGGTTGTTCCAAGTTTTGTATAACAGGTGAAGGTGCACGTGGTGAATCTTGTTCCTCTATGCTTGGATCTACTACTCTTAGATTTTCGATCTTATTTGCACGCCGAATAGCTGCTCGAACAGCTGCTCTAGCTCGTCTTGCTCTAACGCGCCTTCCTGCTCTGTGTTTTCTACGAGGGGTTTCGGGCATCTATTGGAGTATTGGGAAAAAGCGCATATCAACTCTGAGGTTATCGCTTATCACAAGGTGCGAATTGGCTAGGAGTACCAATTCTGGGATAGAGCAGGTATTTCAGCACAAGGCTCTAGCTCATCAAGGAGTCGGCTTACTTCAGCACATAGCAGAGCCCAACATGGAAATTAGGTAAGAGGTAATAGGGGTTTTCAGGTAGGATGAGTTTGGAATGATTGTTTTATAGAACTTACGTTGCTGCTGCGTCGCTGTTGACTGGTTCTGGTCGACTTGTCTTCTCGTTCTTGGTTTAGTAGGTTTTGTCAAATAAATATTTCACTTGATGAAATTTAACTTGGATTTATATTTAATGAAATAGCAAAATAATAGTACTTGGTTACAATATGAAATAGTAATACTCCTAAGAGTGAATATGATTTGAAATAGTAAAACTCCTAAGAGTTAATATAACTTGAAATAGTAAAACTCCTAAGAGTTTGAATTAGCAATGATAGTGACCGCTCGAACGGTTGTCGAAAGAATGCGATGCTGCTCCAAATGCTGCAGCGTATTTAAGCTAATCAGTTTGGTGGTCGCGGGGTGGGAGAAGCCGTGCCTACGTGACCACTCGATGCTTAGGTTTGTATGTGCTTAGATAATCGTTCGCCGAAATTCGCTCCGGATGTTTAGGTTACACGTGCCTGACCCGTGGCGTGATGTAATACAATCAGGTCTTGTTTAGTTAGATAATTGTTCGCCGAAATTCGGTCCAGATGTTAAGGTCACGCATTCTTGACCCGTGGTGTGATATAATACAATGGGGTCCTTGTCTAGCTAGATTAATTCTTGGCTATTTGAATATTGAAGGAATAAAGTCTTATCGCTAAATATATTAGATTAGTTCGAGGTATAATAACTCTAATGTTTGAATGTGCGTTCACGACACTAATAGGTTGTCTCTTTTGTATTCCAGGTGAGGAGTCTGAGGTGTTCACTTTGGTAACCGGTGGTAGACTGAGGGTCCTCAGGTGGCGGAAGGGTCGTGCCGTCCAGGTAGGCGCAAGGGTCGCGTCGTCCTCTGGGTTCACCTGGTCAGTTGTCGAGGTGTCTTCACGTGAGTCGGATGTGTTGATTGTTGAGTGCCGTGCTCAGGTGTTACACGTGTTCAGAGTTGGATAAAGCATATTGTATATTGGTTATGTCGTATTGAAATATATATAATTGAACATAGCCTGAGTTACATCTTCCTGTCTTATAGAATAATTAATAAGTATTGGTTAATTGTGATAAGTATACGCATTGTTAAGTGATTGGTGAAGCGATTGTGACAACAGTTGGCGAAAAATATCCCGGTCCGGGGTGGGGATGTTACAGGAGGCTAGTAAAGCCTAGAGGGGGTCAAGAAGGAGCTTCTATTTGTGCGGCCCGGAGGGATCATGAGGGGTTCAGCGGGGGCTCATTCAGGAGGGCTGGGGGAGCATAGGGGGGGTTGGGGAGGACTCGATTCAGGAAAGCGAGGGGGGCTTAGGGCGGGTCAAGGGGGAGCTCGTTTCAAAAAGGCCAGGGAGTTTCAGAGGGGCTAGAAGAGGGGCAAGAAGAGCTTGTTTAAAGAGAACGAGGTCGGCTTATAGAAGTCCAGGGAGGTTTAGGGGTGGCTAGTTTCGAAAGGGCCGGTGGGGCTCAGAGGGGATCAGTGGAGGTCAAGGGAGGGGTTGGTAAGGGGAGGCCACAGGGGCTTCAGGGAGGTCAAGAAAGGGCTCCTTTCAAGTGGGCCACTGAAGCTTAGAGAGGGTCGAAAAAGGTGGTGGGGTGGCTTTTTGACAGAGGCCAGGGCAGCTGAGGTGGGGTCAAGAGGGGGCTTGTTACCGGAAGGTCGGAGAGGGTCAAGCGAAGGTCAAAGGGGTGCTTGGTTGGGGCGGCCAGGGTGGCTTAGGGAGGGTGAAAAGGGGGCTTGGTTCTGGGAGTTAAGGGGGCTTGGCGGGGGTCTAGGGGGGGCTTGGTTTGAAGATGCTAGGGGGCCTCAGAAGGGGTCTCGCGGAGGCTTGTGTCAAGGAGGCCGGAGGGGTCAAGGAGGGGTCGAGAAAGGGCCTGTTCCATTGCGGCTTGGGGGGCTCGGGGAGGGTCGAATAGGGGCTTGTTTCAGGGAGGCCAGGAAAGCTTCGAGGGGGTCAAGGAGGATTCTGTTTCAGGAATCCTAGGGTGGGTCAAAGGGGGCTTAGTAGGGAGGGTCTGCCGGCGGCTTGTTTCGAATTGGCCAGGGGGTTTTAGAGGGGTTCAGGCGTAGTCAAGGGAGGGCTTGGTTCAAGGAGGCCAGGAGAGCTCAGTGGGGGTCAAGGTAGGATTTGTTTCGGGAAGGCTGAAGGGTTTCAGAGGGGCTTGGGGGGGGGTCGAGGGAGGGCTTGTTTCGGGGAGACCATGGGGGCTCAAGAGGGGCCAGAGGGGGTCAAAAGCGGTTCGGTTCGGAGAGGCCAGGGAAGCTCGGCGGGGGGTCAAGAAGGGGTTCGGTTCAAGGAGGCCAGGGGCCTACGGAAGGGGTCGAGCAGGGGATAGATCGAGGAATCCTAGGAGGGGTCAAGAAGAGCTTAGGTGGGGTTAAGTGTGGGCTTGTTTTAGGAAGGCTTGGGAAGCTTAGGAGGGGTCAAGAGGGGTCAGAACGGGCTTGGTTTAGGGAGGCCAGAGCAGCTCAGGAGGGTTCGAGGGGGGCTTGTTCCAGGAAGGCCAGAGGGGGTCGAGAGGGGTCGAGGAAGGGCTTGTTGAATAGAGGCCGGGGTGACCCAGAGAGGGTCAGGGGGGTCAGAGGAAGCTCGGTTCAGGGGAGCCAGGGGAGCGTGGGGGGGTTCAGGAAATGCTTGGTTCAGGAAGGCCAGGGGGGCTTAGGGCGGGTCAAGGGAGCAATTGTTTCAGGAAGGCCAGGGGATTTTAGAGAGGCTCGTAGGAAGGCAAGAGGGGCTGGTTTTAAGAAGGCTAGGGGCCTCATAGGGCTCCGGAGGGAGTCGGGGGGTAGCTTGTTTCATGGAGGCTAGAGAGTTTCAGAGGGGGTCAGGTGAGGTCAAAAGAGGGTTTGGCTCAGGGAGGCCAGAAAAGCTCAGGGGGGCCAAGAAGGGGCTTGTTTCGAAAATCCTAGGAGGGGTCAAAGGGGGCCTAGAAGGGGTCTCGCGGGGGCTTGTTTCAAGGTGGCCAGGGGGACTTAGGGGGGTTAAAGGAGAGGATGGTTTTAGGAAGGCCAGAGGGTTTTGCAGGGGCTAACAGGGGGGCGAAAGGGGCTTGTTTCAAGGAAGCTAGAGGGGCTTTTAGGGGTCTGGAGAGGGTCAAGGGTGGCTTGTTTTATTGAGTCCGGGGAGTTTCAGACGGGGTCAGGTGGGGTCAAGGGAAGTCCTGGTTCAAGGAGGCCAGGGGGTTTCAGACGGGCTGAAAGGGAGGCAAGAGGCGCTTGTTTCAAGAAAGCTAGAGGAGCCTATAGGGGTCCAGGACGGGTCAAGGAAGGTCTTGTTTCATCGAGACCAGGGTGGCTCATGGGGGTCCGACGGGATTCGGGGGGTAGCTTGTTTCATAGTGGCTAGGGGGGCTCAGGGAGGGTCAAGTGGGGGGTTGTTTTGAAGAGGCCAGGGGGTTTCCGAGGGGGTCAGGTGGAGTCAAGGGAGAGCTCGGTTCAGGATTGCCAGGGCAGCTTAGGGAAAATCGAGGAGGATCTTGTTGCAGGAATCCGGAGGTGGGTCGAAGGGAGGTCAGGGGGGTGTCTAGTGGGGGCTTGTTTCAAGGCGGCCGTGTGGTTTCAAAGGGGGTCGGGTGAAGTAAGGGAGGGCTTGGTTCGGAAAGGCTAGAGCAGCTTATCGGGGGTCGAAGGAGGGCTTGTTTCAAGGAGGCCAGAGAGGATCAGGAAAGAGTCGAGGGAGCGCTTGCTTTCTCGAGGCCGGGGGGATGGGGCGGGATCAAGAGGGGCTTAGGGGGGGTCAAGGGGGGCCAGAGGGGGTCAGAGGAAGCTCGGTTCAGAGAGGCCAGAGAAGCTTGGCGGGGGCTGAGATGGGGCTTGATTCGGGGTGGCCAGGTGGGGTTTAAAGGGCGTTGTGACATCCCTACCTCAGACCGGGATATTTTTCGCCAACTGTTGTCACAATCACTTTACCAATCACTTAACAATGCGTATATTTATCACAATTCACCAATACATAATAAGTACTCCATTATAACAAGGCAGGAAGGTTCAACTCAAGCTATGTTGATTTATATATATTCCAATACGATATAACCAATATAATATATGCTTCATCAAACTCTAAGAATGTATCACATGTATTACAACTGAGCACGACACTTGACAACTAACACGTCCGACCCGCACGAAGACACCTCGACGACTGACCAGGTAAACCCGAAGGGTGGCGCTGCGAAGGATGACACCAAGTATTGACCCAATGAGTCATCGACAGCTGCAACCGAACTTCGAAAACAAGGTCATAAAAACCTTGAACCCAAAAACAAGGCAATAAATCGGACGACGAAAACAAGGTCATGAACGCCAGGTGTGCGGACGGAGTAACCCCTGAACCCACGTGGATGACTCAGCCCATGCTAATGCATGGATGACGCGACCCTTGCGCCTACCTGGATGACGCGACCCTTGCACCTACCAGGACGGCACGACCCTTCCGCCACCTGAGGACCCTCAGTCTACCGCCAGTTACCGAAGTGAACACATCGGACTCCTCACCTGAAATACAGAAGTGACAAATTCTTAGTGTCGTGAACGTGCATTCAAGCATTAGAGTTACCATGCCTCAAATTAGTGAAACTTATCTAGTATATTCAACGATAAAACTTTATTCCTTCAATATTCGAATAGCCAAGAGTTAAGCTGAATAAATAAGGACTTTGAATTGTATCAAGATATCACGCCACAGGTTAGAAATGTGTAACCCAAACATCCGAAGCGCATTTCGGCGAATAATTATCTTAGCATGAACAAACCTAAGCATTAAGCAGTCACGTAGGCACGGCTTCCCCTGCCCCGCGACCACCAAGATGATTAGCTTATATACGCTGCAATATTTGGAGCAGCATCGCATTCATTCGACATTCATTCGAGCATCCGCATTCGAGCGGTCATCATCATTCTATTCCAAGTCTGTCAAGTCAATCGGACTTGTTTTGCTAATTCAAACTCTTAGCAGTTTTACGATTTCGAAGTTAAATTCAACTCTTAGGAGTTTTACTAATTCAAATCATATTAACTCTTAGGAGTATTACTATTCCATATTATAACCAAGTACTATTATTTTGCTATTCCATATTATATTCAACCATACAATATTAAATATAAATCCAAGGTCAATTTCATCGAGTGAAACATTTATTTGACAAAACCTACTGAACCAAGAACGAAAAGACAAGTCACCCAGAACCATCCAGCAGCAAGGCAGCAGCAACGTAAGTTATATAAATCAAGCATTCCAAATCATCCTACCCAAAACGCCTATCACCTCTTACCTAATTTCCATGTTGGGCTCTGCTAAGTGCTGAAGTAAGCCGACTCCTTGACGAGCTAGAGCCTTGTGCTGAAATAATTGCTCTATTCTAGAATTGGTATTCCTAGCCAATTCGCACCTCGTGATAAGCGATAACCTCAGAGATGATATGCGCTTTTTCCCATTACTCCAATGGATGCCAGAAACCCCTTATAGAAAACACAGAGCAGGAAGGCACGTTAGAGCAAGACGAGCTAGAGCAGTTGTTCGAGCAGCTATTCGGCGTGCAAATAAGATCGAAAATCTAAGAGTAGTAGATCCAATCATAGAGGAGCAAGATTCACCACGTGCACCTTCACCTGTTATACAAAATTTGGAACAACCTGCGAATCTCGCGCTATATCAGGAAATACAAGATTTCTTAGCAGCATTGGAACGAGATAAAGACGAGGGATACGAAACTTGCGACACAGAAATAATCCCTCGTTGTCCACCAGCTATTTCCATAGCAGAAGCACATAGAATCAACCAACGACAATAGCCCGCTACGCCCTTACCGCTTAACGTAGCAATAGAACAATATTGTAAATTCGTGATCTTTATTTAAATACATTCAATTTTGTCATAACTTTGTTACCTTTGTCAGATCCCTGACATCCCGACACATAGTGTAGAGCGACTTACGTTTAGTAAGTTCAATCAGGGATCAGAAGGTCGCGAACGGGGAACTTAGTTTTTCAACTTAGCTACCACCCCGGGACGTGACACAATAGCCCGCTACGCCCTTACCACTTAACGTTCAAATAAAATACAACAATATTGTAACTTTATGATCTTTATTCGAATATATTCAATTTTTATCATTACTTTGTCTAACCTTCGTCAGATCCCTGACATCCCGACACATAGTGTAGAGCGACTCACGTTTGGTAAGTTCAATGAGAGATCAGAAGGTCGCGAACGGGGAACTTAGTTTTTCAACTCAGCTCCCACCCCGGGACGTGACAGCGTCAGTCGTGTTCAAGAGGGGGCCTGGTGCAGGAAGACTCAGGCCGCTTGGAGGGGGTCAGTTGAGGCTTGTTTCAGGAATCTCAGAGGGGTTAAGAGGTGCTTAGAAGGGGTCCAGCGGGGACTCGTATCAGGGCGGCCGAGAGGGCTCATCGCGGGTTCAGGAAAAGCTTGGTTCAGGGGAGCCAGGGTAGCCAACAAGGACACCTTGCCAAGTGCAACCTACCGATTTTGACAAAACTTCGCAGGATGGAAGAATAGCAAGAAAAAACGGATACGTGTTCCGGCGTATTCGTAGACACAACTGTTTTCGAGAAAATTACGGTTGAAACACGAAAAATTTTGACGTCGTTCCATGAATCTGGCCGCACACTATCTGTTCAAGCCGATCAGCGGTTCAGCGGCTAGCGTGACCGCTTCGAGAATTGATGCTCCGGGTTCGAGTCCGGTCGGAAATGTTTTCCAGTTTTTCCCGGATTCTTCGTCAGAGTATGCTACGCCTATGCTGTTCCTCATCTTATTGGAAAATACAAGGACCCTTTATTCAAATTATAAATCATCTTTCCGAATGAACAGTCCGTTATTCCGAATTGCGGCCAAAGTGCCGTCACGTGTTGCTTCTGGTGCAGAGAATATTTATGTTTTGAATCTTACTATGATTGGTACCATCTCGACGCATGCGCTACATATTGTTGAATTGATCGGAAGATGATTGATAATAAACGTAAAAATCAATTTAAAAAATGAGGAACGTTCGCGTAGCATACTTTGACGGAGAATTTTTGAAAAAAAAGAAACATCTCTGACCGGACTCGGACCCGGAGCATCAATCCTCGAAGCTGTCACGCTAGTCGCTGAACCGCTGATCTGTTTGTACAGATGGCGCGCGGCCTGACTCATGAAGCAACGTCAAAATTTTCCGTGTTTCAACCGTCATTTTCTCAAAAACGGTTCGGTGTCCATGGATGAACCGTAACACAGATCCGTTTTTTTTTGCTATTCTTTCATCCTGCAAAGTTCCTTCGAAATCGGTGGGTGGCACTTGGCAAGGTATTCTTGAGAGGTGGGCTTGTTTCAGTAAGGTCGGAAGGGGGTCAAGCGGAGGTTCGGAGGAGGGCTCGGTTCAGGGAGGCCAGGAAATTTCAGGAGACGCCGAGAGGGGCCGAGAGGGGCTTGTTTCAAAGAGGCCAGGGGGGCTCTGAGCTGGTCGGGGGGTCAAAAGTGGGCTTTGTGCACTAAGGCTCAGGTGGCTCAATGGGGGTTGGATGGGGTCAGAAATAGCTTGGTTCAGGGAGGCCTGGGAAGCTCAGTGGGGGTCAAGGGGAAGCTGATTTCAGGGAGGCCAGGAAAGCTCGGAGGGGGTCGAGGAAAAGCTTGTTTCAGGAATCCTAGGGCGGGTCGAAGGGGACCGAGGGGGGGGTCAAGGTAGGCCTCGTTTCAGAGAGGTTAGAGGGTTTCAGAGGGGCTTAGGGGGGGTCAAGGCAGGGCTTGTTTCAAGGAGACCAAGGGGGCTCGGAAGGAGCCAGGGGGAGTCAGAGGGGGCTTGTTTCAGGTATCCCGGACGGAGTCGAGGGGAGGCTTGTTCCAGGGTGGCCAGGGGGGCTTGGGGTAGTCAAGGAAGAGGCTTGTTTTGAGAGGCCAGAGGGGATCAGAAAGAGGTCGAAAGAGGGCTCTTTCCCTAGTGGCCGAAGGGTCTCGGAGGGGGTCTGAAGGGGCTGGTTTCAGGAAGGCCAGGAAAGCTCAGGAGGGTCAGGGGGGGTCAGATGGGGCTTAATTCGGGAAGGTTAGGTGTCTTATAGAGGTCCAGAGGGGGTCGGAAGGTAGCTTGTTTTATAGAGGCCAGGGGGTTTCAGAGGGGGTCAGCCGGGGTTGAGGGAGGGCATGTGGAGGCCAGATTGATTCAACGAGGCCAGAGGGGGTCAAATGGAGGTCGAGGGAGGGCCTGTTTCTTGGAAGCCATGGGGGTTCGGAGGGGGTCAGAGGGGTTCAAAGGAGGTCAGGGGGGGGCAAAATGGGGCTTGGTACAGAGAGGCTCAAGGTGGCTCAGAGGCGGTCAAGTGGGATCAGAAGGGGCTTGGTTCAGATAGGCCACAATAGCTTGGGAGAGGCCGGAAGGAGCTTGTTCCAGGAAGGCCAGCGGGTTCTGAAGGGTCTTAGGGGAGGTTAGGAGAGGCTAGATTCAGGGAGGCCATGGTGGCTCATAGGGGTCCAGAGAAAGTCGGGGGTAGCTTGTTTCATGAAGGTTAGGGGTGCTTTGAGGGGGTCAAAAGTGGGCTTGTTTCTAGAAGGGCTGGGGATTCCAGAGGGGCCTAGAAAGGGTCAAGAGGAGCTTGTTCTGCGGAAGCCAGAAAAGTTTAGGGGGGGTCAGCAGAGGCTTGTTTTGGGGAGGCTAGGGAGGCTCATAGGGGTCCGGATGGGGTCGGGGGGGCTTGGTTCGGAGGGGCCGAAGAGGATCAAGGGGTGGTCGGAGGAGGGCCTGTTTCACGGTGGCCAGGGGGGTCCAGGGGAAGTCGAGAGGGGGCTCGTTTCAGAAAAGCCAGAATGACTCAGGAAAGGTCAGGTGGCGTTGGTTGAGGCTTGGTTCGGTGAAGCCAAGGGGACTTAGAGAGGGTCCAGCAAGGGCTTTTTTGGAAGAGGCCAGGGCGTTTCGGAGGGGCTTAGAGAGGGCCAAGATAAGCTCATTTCAGAAAGGCCAGGAGGTTCCAGAAAAGCTTGAAAGGGGTCAAGAAATTGGGAGGTTGCAGGTAGGCCAGGAAAGCTGAGGAGGGGGTCAGGGGGTGTCAAAGGGGACTTGGTCCGGGGAGGCCAGAAGAAGTTGTTTTAAGAAGGCCAGTGAGTTCCAGAAAGGCTTGGAAGGGGTTGTAACATCCCTACGTTGGACCGGGATATTTTTTTCGACTTTTGTCACAAGTCACTTCACCAACGGCATAACAATGCGTTTATTTATCACAATTAATTGATACATAATAATTATAGACTCTATATTATAAAGGCATGAAGATTCAACATAGACTATGTTTGATCATATATATATATATTTTGAAATAATATAACCAATACACAATATACCCTATCAACTTCAAGAATGTATTACACTTATAACACCTGAGCACGACACTCAACAACCGACACGTCCGACCCGCACGAAGACAACTCGACAACTGACCAGGTAAAACGAAAGGGCGGCGCTGCGAGGGGAACACCAGGTTTTTGACTCCATGAGTCACCGACAGCTGCGACCAAACTCCGAAAACAAGGTCATAGAACCCTTGAACTCGAAAACAAAGCAAAGAACCAGACGACGAAAACAAGGTCATAAACACCAGATGTACGGACGGTGTAACTCTTGCACCCACGTTGATGACGCGACCCATGCGCCTGCCTGGATGACGCGACTCTTGCGCCTCTCTGGACAGCACGACCCCCCCGCCACTTGAGGACGCTTAGTCTACCACTGGTTACCGAAGTAAACACATCGGACTCCTCACCTGGAAAATAGAAATGACAAACCATGAGTGTTGTGAACGTGCATTCAAACATTAGAGTTATCATGCCCCAAATTAGTGAAACTTATCCGGTATATCGAACGATGAAACTTCATTCTTTCAATATTCAAATAGCCAAGAGTTGGGGTAACTAAATAAGGACTTTAAATAATATCAAGATATAACGTCACGGGTTAGGAATGCGTAACCCGAACATCCGAAGCGCATTTTGCCGGATAATTATCTAAGCATAAACAAACCTAAGCAACGAGCGGTCACGTAGGCACGGCTTTCCCTGCCCCGCGACCACCACGCTGATTGGCTCATATACACTGCAATATTCAGCGCAGCATTCATTTTTCGAGCATCCGCATTTAAGCGGTCATTCCATGTCATTCCAAGTCTGTCGAGTCAATCGGACTTGCTTTACTATCTCAACTCTCAGGAGTTCTCACTATTTCGAAATCATATTTAACAATCAGGAGTATGACTATTTCGTATCATAACCAGACTCTTATAAGCATCATTATTCTACTATTCCATATCATACTCAACCATACAATATCAGATATAAACCTAAGTTAAATTTCATCAAATGAAACATTGATTTGACGAAACCTACGAAACCGAGAACGAGGGACGAGTCAGACCGAACCAGTCAGCAGCAACACAGCAGCAACGTTCGTTCTCCAAATCAATCATTTCAATTCATTTCACCTGAAAACCCAATTACCATTTACCTAATTTTCCGTGTTGGGCTGTGCTAGTGCGGAAGTAAGCCGACTCCTTGATGAGCTGAAGCCTTGTGCAGAAATAATTGCTCTTCCCTAGAAATGGTATTCCCAACCAATTCGTACCTTGTGACAAGCGATAACCATAGATTTGAAATGCACTTTTTCACATTATTTCAATGGATGCCAGATACCCCTCGTAGAAAACACAGAGCAGAGAGACGTGTTAGAGCAAGACGAGCTAGGGCAGCTATCCGATCAGTTATTCGGCGTATAAACAGGATCGAGATTCAGGGAGCAATAAATCCGGTCATCGAGGAACAAGATTCGCCACGTTCACCTCCACCCGTTATACAAAGTCCAGAACAACCAGGGAATCTTGCGCTATATCGGGAAATACAAGATTTCTTGGCAGCATTGGAACGAGACAACGACGAAGGATACGAAACCTGCGACACAGAAATAATCTCTCGTTGTCCACCGGCTATTCCCATATCTAAGGCTCATAAAATTTATCAGCGACAATAGCCCGCTACGGCCTTACCGCTCAACGTTCGAATAAAATACAGCAATATTGTGAACTCATGATCTTCATTCAAATACATTTTATTTTTATCGTAATTTTGCCTAACTAATTATCAGATCCATGACATCCCGACACAGTGTAAAACGACTTGCGTTTGGAAAGTTCATTCGGGGAAAAGAAGGTCGCGAACGGGAAATTTAGTCTTTCAACTCAGATACCATTCCGGGACGTGACAAGGTCAAGAGAGAGGGTTGTTTCACGAAGGCCAGGGGGGCACAGAGAGGGTCAGAGGGGGTCAGGGGGGGCTAGGTTGAGGGAGGCCAGGAAGGCTCAGAGGAGGTCGGGGAGGGTCGAGGGGGGCTTTGTTCCGAGAGGCCAGGAGGGCTCAGAGGGGGTGAAGGAGTAACTAGTTTCAGGGAGGCCAAGGGGGCTCAAAGAGGCCAGGGGAGGTCAGGGGGGCGCGCAAAGGGTCAGTGGGGGTCAAGGATGGCTTGGTTCAGGAAAGCCGGGGGGATCAGAAATGGTCAGGGAGAGTTAGGGGTGACTCGATTTAGAGAGGCCAGCGGGGCTCAGAAGGGACAGGAGGAGGCAGAAAGGGCTCGGTTAAGGGGGATCAGAGGGGCTCAAAGGCGGTACAGAAGAGGGTTTCCTCGTGGGAAT
>NC_064028.1:13551565-13554065 GCF_917208135.1 Athalia rosae
ATGCGCGACTCTTTCGGACTTTGAAAATTTTTCGATCCAACGAGTGATGCGCGACTCTTTCGGACTTTGAAAATTTTTCGATCCAACGAGTGATGCGCGACTCTTTCGGACTTTGAAAATTTTTCGATCCAACGAGTGATGCGCGACTCTTTCGGACTTTGAAAATTTTTCGTTCCAACGAGTGATGCGCGACTCTTTCGGACTTTGAAAATTTTTCGATCCAACGAGTGATGCGCGACTCTTTCGGACTTTGAAAATTTTTCGATCCAACGAGTGATGCGCGACTCTTTCGGACTTTGAAAATTTTTCGTTCCAACGAGTGATGCGCGACTCTTTCGGACTTTGAAAATTTTTCGATCCAACGAGTGATGCGCGACTCTTTCGGACTTTGAAAATTTTTCGATCCAACGAGTGATGCGCGACTCTTTCGGACTTTGAAAATTTTTCGATCCAACGAGTGATGCGCGACTCTTTCGGACTTTGAAAATTTTTCGATCCAACGAGTGATGCGCGACTCTTTCGGACTTTGAAAATTTTTCGATCCAACGAGTGATGCGCGACTCTTTCGGACTTTGAAAATTTTTCGATCCAACGAGTGATGCGCGACTCTTTCGGACTTTGAAAATTTTTCGTTCCAACGAGTGATGCGCGACTCTTTCGGACTTTGAAAATTTTTCGATCCAACGAGTGATGCGCGACTCTTTCGGACTTTGAAAATTTTTCGATCCAACGAGTGATGCGCGACTCTTTCGGACTTTGAAAATTTTTCGATCCAACGAGTGATGCGCGACTCTTTCGGACTTTGAAAATTTTTCGTTCCAACGAGTGATGCGCGACTCTTTCGGACTTTGAAAATTTTTCGATCCAACGAGTGATGCGCGACTCTTTCGGACTTTGAAAATTTTTCGTTCCAACGAGTGATGCGCGACTCTTTCGGACTTTGAAAATTTTTCGATCCAACGAGTGATGCGCGACTCTTTCGGACTTTGAAAATTTTTCGATCCAACGAGTGATGCGCGACTCTTTCGGACTTTGAAAATTTTTCGATCCAACGAGTGATGCGCGACTCTTTCGGACTTTGAAAATTTTTCGATCCAACGAGTGATGCGCGACTCTTTCGGACTTTGAAAATTTTTCGATCCAACGAGTGATGCGCGACTCTTTCGGACTTTGAAAATTTTTCGATCCAACGAGTGATGCGCGACTCTTTCGGACTTTGAAATTTTTCGTTCCAACGAGTGATGCGCGACTCTTTCGGACTTTGAAAATTTTTCGATCCAACGAGTGATGCGCGACTCTTTCGGACTTTGAAAATTTTTCGATCCAACGAGTGATGCGCGACTCTTTCGGACTTTGAAAATTTTTCGTTCTAACGAGTGATGCGCGACTCTTTCGGACTTTGAAAATTTTTCGATCCAACGAGTGATGCGCGACTCTTTCGGACTTTGAAAATTTTTCGTTCCAACGAGTGATGCGCGACTCTTTCGGACTTTGAAAATTTTTCGATCCAACGAGTGATGCGCGACTCTTTCGGACTTTGAAAATTTTTCGTTCCAACGAGTGATGCGCGACTCTTTCGGACTTTGAAAATTTTTCGATCCAACGAGTGATGCGCGACTCTTTCGGACTTTGAAAATTTTTCGATCCAACGAGTGATGCGCGACTCTTTCGGACTTTGAAAATTTTTCGATCCAACGAGTGATGCGCGACTCTTTCGGACTTTGAAAATTTTTCGATCCAACGAGTGATGCGCGACTCTTTCGGACTTTGAAAATTTTTCGATCCAACGAGTGATGCGCGACTCTTTCGGACTTTGAAAATTTTTCGATCCAACGAGTGATGCGCGACTCTTTCGGACTTTGAAAATTTTTCGATCCAACGAGTGATGCGCGACTCTTTCGGACTTTGAAAATTTTTCGATCCAACGAGTGATGCGCGACTCTTTCGGACTTTGAAAATTTTTCGTTCCAACGAGTGATGCGCGACTCTTTCGGACTTTGAAAATTTTTCGATCCAACGAGTGATGCGCGACTCTTTCGGACTTTGAAAATTTTTCGATCCAACGAGTGATGCGCGACTCTTTCGGACTTTGAAAATTTTTCGTTCCAACGAGTGATGCGCGACTCTTTCGGACTTTGAAAATTTTTCGATCCAACGAGTGATGCGCGACTCTTTCGGACTTTGAAAATTTTTCGATCCAACGAGTGATGCGCGACTCTTTCGGACTTTGAAAATTTTTCGATCCAACGAGTGATGCGCGACTCTTTCGGACTTTGAAAATTTTTCGATCCAACGAGTGATGCGCGACTCTTTCGGACTTTGAAAATTTTTCGATCCAACGAGTGATGCGCGACTCTTTCGGACTTTGAAAATTTTTCGATCCAACGAGTGATGCGCGACTCTTTCGGACTTTGAAAATTTTTCGTTCCAACGAGTGATGCGCGACTCTTTCGGACTTTGAAAATTTTTCGATCCAACGAGTGATGCGCGACTCTTTCGG
>NC_064028.1:13566565-13571565 GCF_917208135.1 Athalia rosae
CGATCCAACGAGTGATGCGCGACTCTTTCGGACTTTGAAAATTTTTCGATCCAACGAGTGATGCGCGACTCTTTCGGACTTTGAAAATTTTTCGATCCAACGAGTGATGCGCGACTCTTTCGGACTTTGAAAATTTTTCGATCCAACGAGTGATGCGCGACTCTTTCGGACTTTGAAAATTTTTCGATCCAACGAGTGATGCGCGACTCTTTCGGACTTTGAAAATTTTTCGATCCAACGAGTGATGCGCGACTCTTTCGGACTTTGAAAATTTTTCGATCCAACGAGTGATGCGCGACTCTTTCGGACTTTGAAAATTTTTCGTTCCAACGAGTGATGCGCGACTCTTTCGGACTTTGAAAATTTTTCGATCCAACGAGTGATGCGCGACTCTTTCGGACTTTGAAAATTTTTCGTTCCAACGAGTGATGCGCGACTCTTTCGGACTTTGAAAATTTTTCGATCCAACGAGTGATGCGCGACTCTTTCGGACTTTGAAAATTTTTCGATCCAACGAGTGATGCGCGACTCTTTCGGACTTTGAAAATTTTTCGATCCAACGAGTGATGCGCGACTCTTTCGGACTTTGAAAATTTTTCGATCCAACGAGTGATGCGCGACTCTTTCGGACTTTGAAAATTTTTCGATCCAACGAGTGATGCGCGACTCTTTCGGACTTTGAAAATTTTTCGATCCAACGAGTGATGCGCGACTCTTTCGGACTTTGAAAATTTTTCGATCCAACGAGTGATGCGCGACTCTTTCGGACTTTGAAAATTTTTCGATCCAACGAGTGATGCGCGACTCTTTCGGACTTTGAAAATTTTTCGATCCAACGAGTGATGCGCGACTCTTTCGGACTTTGAAAATTTTTCGATCCAACGAGTGATGCGCGACTCTTTCGGACTTTGAAAATTTTTCGTTCCAACGAGTGATGCGCGACTCTTTCGGACTTTGAAAATTTTTCGATCCAACGAGTGATGCGCGACTCTTTCGGACTTTGAAAATTTTTCGATCCAACGAGTGATGCGCGACTCTTTCGGACTTTGAAAATTTTTCGATCCAACGAGTGATGCGCGACTCTTTCGGACTTTGAAAATTTTTCGATCCAACGAGTGATGCGCGACTCTTTCGGACTTTGAAAATTTTTCGATCCAACGAGTGATGCGCGACTCTTTCGGACTTTGAAAATTTTTCGATCCAACGAGTGATGCGCGACTCTTTCGGACTTTGAAAATTTTTCGATCCAACGAGTGATGCGCGACTCTTTCGGACTTTGAAAATTTTTCGTTCCAACGAGTGATGCGCGACTCTTTCGGACTTTGAAAATTTTTCGATCCAACGAGTGATGCGCGACTCTTTCGGACTTTGAAAATTTTTCGTTCCAACGAGTGATGCGCGACTCTTTCGGACTTTGAAAATTTTTCGATCCAACGAGTGATGCGCGACTCTTTCGGACTTTGAAAATTTTTCGATCCAACGAGTGATGCGCGACTCTTTCGGACTTTGAAAATTTTTCGATCCAACGAGTGATGCGCGACTCTTTCGGACTTTGAAAATTTTTCGATCCAACGAGTGATGCGCGACTCTTTCGGACTTTGAAAATTTTTCGATCCAACGAGTGATGCGCGACTCTTTCGGACTTTGAAAATTTTTCGATCCAACGAGTGATGCGCGACTCTTTCGGACTTTGAAAATTTTTCGATCCAACGAGTGATGCGCGACTCTTTCGGACTTTGAAAATTTTTCGATCCAACGAGTGATGCGCGACTCTTTCGGACTTTGAAAATTTTTCGATCCAACGAGTGATGCGCGACTCTTTCGGACTTTGAAAATTTTTCGATCCAACGAGTGATGCGCGACTCTTTCGGACTTTGAAAATTTTTCGTTCCAACGAGTGATGCGCGACTCTTTCGGACTTTGAAAATTTTTCGATCCAACGAGTGATGCGCGACTCTTTCGGACTTTGAAAATTTTTCGTTCCAACGAGTGATGCGCGACTCTTTCGGACTTTGAAAATTTTTCGATCCAACGAGTGATGCGCGACTCTTTCGGACTTTGAAAATTTTTCGATCCAACGAGTGATGCGCGACTCTTTCGGACTTTGAAAATTTTTCGTTCCAACGAGTGATGCGCGACTCTTTCGGACTTTGAAAATTTTTCGATCCAACGAGTGATGCGCGACTCTTTCGGACTTTGAAAATTTTTCGATCCAACGAGTGATGCGCGACTCTTTCGGACTTTGAAAATTTTTCGATCCAACGAGTGATGCGCGACTCTTTCGGACTTTGAAAATTTTTCGATCCAACGAGTGATGCGCGACTCTTTCGGACTTTGAAAATTTTTCGATCCAACGAGTGATGCGCGACTCTTTCGGACTTTGAAAATTTTTCGATCCAACGAGTGATGCGCGACTCTTTCGGACTTTGAAAATTTTTCGATCCAACGAGTGATGCGCGACTCTTTCGGACTTTGAAAATTTTTCGATCCAACGAGTGATGCGCGACTCTTTCGGACTTTGAAAATTTTTCGTTCCAACGAGTGATGCGCGACTCTTTCGGACTTTGAAAATTTTTCGATCCAACGAGTGATGCGCGACTCTTTCGGACTTTGAAAATTTTTCGTTCCAACGAGTGATGCGCGACTCTTTCGGACTTTGAAAATTTTTCGATCCAACGAGTGATGCGCGACTCTTTCGGACTTTGAAAATTTTTCGATCCAACGAGTGATGCGCGACTCTTTCGGACTTTGAAAATTTTTCGATCCAACGAGTGATGCGCGACTCTTTCGGACTTTGAAAATTTTTCGATCCAACGAGTGATGCGCGACTCTTTCGGACTTTGAAAATTTTTCGATCCAACGAGTGATGCGCGACTCTTTCGGACTTTGAAAATTTTTCGATCCAACGAGTGATGCGCGACTCTTTCGGACTTTGAAAATTTTTCGATCCAACGAGTGATGCGCGACTCTTTCGGACTTTGAAAATTTTTCGATCCAACGAGTGATGCGCGACTCTTTCGGACTTTGAAAATTTTTCGTTCCAACGAGTGATGCGCGACTCTTTCGGACTTTGAAAATTTTTCGATCCAACGAGTGATGCGCGACTCTTTCGGACTTTGAAAATTTTTCGATCCAACGAGTGATGCGCGACTCTTTCGGACTTTGAAAATTTTTCGTTCCAACGAGTGATGCGCGACTCTTTCGGACTTTGAAAATTTTTCGATCCAACGAGTGATGCGCGACTCTTTCGGACTTTGAAAATTTTTCGATCCAACGAGTGATGCGCGACTCTTTCGGCCTTTGAAAATTTTTCGATCCAACGAGTGATGCGCGACTCTTTCGGACTTTGAAAATTTTTCGATCCAACGAGTGATGCGCGACTCTTTCGGACTTTGAAAATTTTTCGATCCAACGAGTGATGCGCGACTCTTTCGGACTTTGAAAATTTTTCGATCCAACGAGTGATGCGCGACTCTTTCGGACTTTGAAAATTTTTCGTTCCAACGAGTGATGCGCGACTCTTTCGGACTTTGAAAATTTTTCGATCCAACGAGTGATGCGCGACTCTTTCGGACTTTGAAAATTTTTCGATCCAACGAGTGATGCGCGACTCTTTCGGACTTTGAAAATTTTTCGATCCAACGAGTGATGCGCGACTCTTTCGGACTTTGAAAAGTTTTCGTTCCAACGAGTGATGCGCGACTCTTTCGGACTTTGAAAATTTTTCGATCCAACGAGTGATGCGCGACTCTTTCGGACTTTGAAAATTTTTCGTTCCAACGAGTGATGCGCGACTCTTTCGGACTTTGAAAATTTTTCGATCCAACGAGTGATGCGCGACTCTTTCGGACTTTGAAAATTTTTCGATCCAACGAGTGATGCGCGACTCTTTCGGACTTTGAAAATTTTTCGATCCAACGAGTGATGCGCGACTCTTTCGGACTTTGAAAATTTTTCGATCCAACGAGTGATGCGCGACTCTTTCGGACTTTGAAAATTTTTCGATCCAACGAGTGATGCGCGACTCTTTCGGACTTTGAAAATTTTTCGATCCAACGAGTGATGCGCGACTCTTTCGGACTTTGAAAATTTTTCGTTCCAACGAGTGATGCGCGACTCTTTCGGACTTTGAAAATTTTTCGATCCAACGAGTGATGCGCGACTCTTTCGGACTTTGAAAATTTTTCGATCCAACGAGTGATGCGCGACTCTTTCGGACTTTGAAAATTTTTCGTTCTAACGAGTGATGCGCGACTCTTTCGGACTTTGAAAATTTTTCGATCCAACGAGTGATGCGCGACTCTTTCGGACTTTGAAAATTTTTCGATCCAACGAGTGATGCGCGACTCTTTCGGACTTTGAAAATTTTTCGTTCCAACGAGTGATGCGCGACTCTTTCGGACTTTGAAAATTTTTCGATCCAACGAGTGATGCGCGACTCTTTCGGACTTTGAAAATTTTTCGATCCAACGAGTGATGCGCGACTCTTTCGGACTTTGAAAATTTTTCGATCCAACGAGTGATGCGCGACTCTTTCGGACTTTGAAAATTTTTCGATCCAACGAGTGATGCGCGACTCTTTCGGACTTTGAAAATTTTTCGATCCAACGAGTGATGCGCGACTCTTTCGGACTTTGAAAATTTTTCGATCCAACGAGTGATGCGCGACTCGTTCGGACTTTGAAAATTTTTCGATCCAACGAGTGATGCGCGACTCTTTCGGACTTTGAAAATTTTTCGATCCAACGAGTGATGCGCGACTCTTTCGGACTTTGAAAATTTTTCGATCCAACGAGTGATGCGCGACTCTTTCGGACTTTGAAAATTTTTCGATCCAACGAGTGATGCGCGACTCTTTCGGACTTTGAAAATTTTTCGTTCCAACGAGTGATGCGCGACTCTTTCGGACTTTGAAAATTTTTCGATCCAACGAGTGATGCGCGACTCTTTCGGACTTTGAAAATTTTTCGTTCCAACGAGTGATGCGCGACTCTTTCGGA
>NC_064028.1:13579065-13586565 GCF_917208135.1 Athalia rosae
GCAAAAGGAATAAGATCTCAATTGCATTTCACGGGGCGAAAGTTCGTCGCCAACCTTCCGCCGCGGAGAACGCGACGTCACCCCGGTGGAGCTAAACTCCAGCCGGAGCAGGTTACCCCGTGAAAGTATGGTAACTTTTCTTCATGTGTATCTTTGAAAAGAAACAATTTGAAAAAAAAGCATAAAAAAAACCGTTCGATCAATCGCGCGCCACGCCTCGTACAAAGCGGGGGGATCGACCGAACGGTTGATTCAAACGCACACCAAGCGTCCCGTTCAACAGAAGCGGGCACTTGGTCGCCTCAGCAACGCGCACAATGTCGCTACCTCACACAAATCTGATCGACGAATGGCATCACGATCCGCATCGCTATCGTCCAGAATGGAAAGAGAGTTTTCGTTCTTGCGCCCCCGTAGGTTGGCGTAGTAGCAATGTCCTTTTATTTTTCTAGTGTTTTTTTTACCCATAGCCATTTATGCCTTAGTTTGTTTTTGGCTGCTGCACACGATATATTTTACCGTGATACACTAGTTGTAATGTCCTTTTTATATTATTTTCTCTCTCTTCCAACGGACATAGCAAGATCGTTCGTCGTCGACGTGTGTGAGTGCGACACGAGCCGTTTCGGCCGTTACGTAGTTCGATATTCGTGACACGCGTACAATGTACGCCACCTCTTGTGCCATGTGTGTCTTTTGACTGGATTATAATTGCGTGAGATTCACGGTGGAATCTACCAAAATAATCATCGATTCGCTGCTTTTTTTTTCGCAGTAACGAAACGTTAATGATCCTTCCGCAGGTTCACCTACGGAAACCTTGTTACGACTTTTACTTCCTCTAAATGATCAAGTTTGGTCATCTTCCCGGCAACATCGGCAATGCCGAGGCATTGCCGCGTACCAGTCCGAAGACCTCACTAAATCATTCAATCGGTAGTAGCGACGGGCGGTGTGTACAAAGGGCAGGGACGTAATCAACGCGAGCTTATGACTCGCGCTTACTGGGAATTCCTCGTTCATGGGGAATAATTGCAAGCCCCAATCCCTAGCACGAAGGAGGTTCAGCGGGTTACCCGGGCCTTTCGGCCAGGGAAGACACGCTGATTCCTTCAGTGTAGCGCGCGTGCGGCCCAGAACATCTAAGGGCATCACAGACCTGTTATTGCTCAATCTCGTGCGGCTAGAAGCCGCCTGTCCCTCTAAGAAGATTTATTTGTACGCCGGTAGTAAAAACCTCCCGACCGAAGCCGGGGGCCTTCGAGATACCGGAAAGTACGCCTATTTAGCAGGCTAGAGTCTCGTTCGTTATCGGAATTAACCAGACAAATCGCTCCACCAACTAAGAACGGCCATGCACCACCACCCACCGAATCAAGAAAGAGCTCTCAATCTGTCAATCCTTCCGGTGTCCGGGCCTGGTGAGGTTTCCCGTGTTGAGTCAAATTAAGCCGCAGGCTCCACTCCTGGTGGTGCCCTTCCGTCAATTCCTTTAAGTTTCAGCTTTGCAACCATACTTCCCCCGGAACCCAAAAGCTTTGGTTTCCCGGAAGCTGCCCGCCGAGTCATCGGAGGAACTTCGGCGGATCGCTAGCTGGCATCGTTTATGGTTAGAACTAGGGCGGTATCTGATCGCCTTCGAACCTCTAACTTTCGTTCTTGATTAAAGAAAACATTTTTGGCAAATGCTTTCGCTTCTGTCCGTCTTGCGACGATCCAAGAATTTCACCTCTAACGTCGCAATACGAATGCCCCCATCTGTTCCTATTAATCATTACCTCGGGGTTCCGAAAACCAACAAAATAGAACCGAGGTCCTATTCCATTATTCCATGCACACAGTATTCAGGCGAAAATAGCCTGCTTTAAGCACTCTAATTTGTTCAAAGTAAACGTACCGGCCCACCTCGACACTCAATGAAGAGCACCGCGATGGGATATTAGTTGGGCCGCCCCGAAAGGCTAAGCCCACCGGTAGGACGTCCCACAATCATGCCAGTTAAACACCGCGAGCGGTGAACCGACAGCGTGGGACACAGATTCAACTACGAGCTTTTTAACCGCAACAACTTTAATATACGCTATTGGAGCTGGAATTACCGCGGCTGCTGGCACCAGACTTGCCCTCCAATTGATCCTCGTTAAAGGATTTAAAGTGTACTCATTCCGATTACGGGGCCTCGGATGAGTCCCGTATCGTTATTTTTCGTCACTACCTCCCCGTGCCGGGAGTGGGTAATTTGCGCGCCTGCTGCCTTCCTTGGATGTGGTAGCCGTTTCTCAGGCTCCCTCTCCGGAATCGAACCCTGATTCCCCGTTACCCGTTACAACCATGGTAGGCGCAGAACCTACCATCGACAGTTGATAAGGCAGACATTTGAAAGATGCGTCGCCGGTACCAAGACCGTGCGATCAGCCCAAAGTTATTCAGAGTCACCAAAGTAAACGGCGGACGGGACGAACCCGCCACCGATTGGTTTTGATCTAATAAAAGCATTCCTCCCATCTCTGGTCGGAACTCTGTTTGCATGTATTAGCTCTAGAATTACCACAGTTATCCAAGTAAATGTGGGTACGATCTAAGAAACCATAACTGATTTAATGAGCCATTCGCGGTTTCACCTTAATATGGCTTGCACTGAGACATGCATGGCTTAATCTTTGAGACAAGCATATGACTACTGGCAGGATCAACCAGGGAGCTTTGTGTTATTGGTAGCTCTTTTCGTGTGTTGCCCCATGCCGCCGAGTCTTTGCCCGGTCGGCCACACGTTTTAATATAATATGTATATCTGGTACCGCACAACTTGTGTACGCGTACTAGCGCTCAGAGCGCTCTGTTCGACTTTGTGTTTCCTCGGGTGAAGACAATTTTTGTCGACTCCCCGGTGCAAATCGTTCGAATTATCCTTCTCGTATCCTTCGGCTAGATTGCAAGCGTCGGGAGTACGATTGGAAATCAATGTGTACCGTCTGCGAACAGACTGTGATACGCACGGAATGTGGCGAGTTGATGCCTCTGTTCGACTGCTTCCCTCGACTTGCGAGAGAAGACTTTCTGGTCACCGCATAAAGGGCCATTCGGTCTTAGACACCGACCCGCGGTTATGTAGTGTCGACGATTCAAATTGAATCATATTTTCTAGACGGAGCGAAGAACTCGCCCCTGCGAAACGTGAGCGCTCGGAAAAACTTTGAACTCGTGAGAGTGGTTCTTACCGGAACGAAACGAACGCCTGTGGTGCGAATCTCCGCTCAGACGAAAAATTTTCAAAATTCGAAAAAAATTTTTGTCTGCGTGTTCGTGACACGGTGAGGACGAAACCATAGCCCCGACAACAAACCCGCAAAGGGATGTCGAGATACGGGCCGAAACAAGTCGAAAGTTCCGAAACCCGAGGACTAGGTGCCGACCGACCGGTCGAGACCGCTCGGTGCATGAAGTATCAACGGTGCCGCTCGGACGTCGGAGCCGGCCGGTCATAACACGTGTTCCTTATGGGGCAAAACAGCAACGCGACCTGAAAAATTTGGCAGTACGTTGGAACTTAGTTCCATGCGAGAATCGTTGGGACTTTGAAAATTTTTCGATCCAACGAGTGATGCGCGACTCTTTCGGACTTTGAAAATTTTTCGATCCAACGAGTGATGCGCGACTCTTTCGGACTTTGAAAATTTTTCGATCCAACGAGTGATGCGCGACTCTTTCGGACTTTGAAAATTTTTCGATCCAACGAGTGATGCGCGACTCTTTCGGACTTTGAAAATTTTTCGATCCAACGAGTGATGCGCGACTCTTTCGGACTATGAAAATTTTTCGATCCAACGAGTGATGCGCGACTCTTTCGGACTTTGAAAATTTTTCGTTCCAACGAGTGATGCGCGACTCTTTCGGACTTTGAAAATTTTTCGTTCCAACGAGTGATGCGCGACTCTTTCGGACTTTGAAAATTTTTCGATCCAACGAGTGATGCGCGACTCTTTCGGACTTTGAAAATTTTTCGATCCAACGAGTGATGCGCGACTCTTTCGGACTTTGAAAATTTTTCGATCCAACGAGTGATGCGCGACTCTTTCGGACTTTGAAAATTTTTCGATCCAACGAGTGATGCGCGACTCTTTCGGACTTTGAAAATTTTTCGATCCAACGAGTGATGCGCGACTCTTTCGGACTTTGAAAATTTTTCGATCCAACGAGTGATGCGCGACTCTTTCGGACTTTGAAAATTTTTCGATCCAACGAGTGATGCGCGACTCTTTCGGACTTTGAAAATTTTTCGATCCAACGAGTGATGCGCGACTCTTTCGGACTTTGAAAATTTTTCGATCCAACGAGTGATGCGCGACTCTTTCGGACTTTGAAAATTTTTCGATCCAACGAGTGATGCGCGACTCTTTCGGACTTTGAAAATTTTTCGATCCAACGAGTGATGCGCGACTCTTTCGGACTTTGAAAATTTTTCGATCCAACGAGTGATGCGCGACTCTTTCGGACTTTGAAAATTTTTCGATCCAACGAGTGATGCGCGACTCTTTCGGACTTTGAAAATTTTTCGTTCCAACGAGTGATGCGCGACTCTTTCGGACTTTGAAAATTTTTCGATCCAACGAGTGATGCGCGACTCTTTCGGACTTTGAAAATTTTTCGATCCAACGAGTGATGCGCGACTCTTTCGGACTTTGAAAATTTTTCGATCCAACGAGTGATGCGCGACTCTTTCGGACTTTGAAAATTTTTCGATCCAACGAGTGATGCGCGACTCTTTCGGACTTTGAAAATTTTTCGTTCCAACGAGTGATGCGCGACTCTTTCGGACTTTGAAAATTTTTCGATCCAACGAGTGATGCGCGACTCTTTCGGACTTTGAAAATTTTTCGATCCAACGAGTGATGCGCGACTCTTTCGGACTTTGAAAATTTTTCGATCCAACGAGTGATGCGCGACTCTTTCGGACTTTGAAAATTTTTCGATCCAACGAGTGATGCGCGACTCTTTCGGACTTTGAAAATTTTTCGATCCAACGAGTGATGCGCGACTCTTTCGGACTTTGAAAATTTTTCGATCCAACGAGTGATGCGCGACTCTTTCGGACTTTGAAAATTTTTCGATCCAACGAGTGATGCGCGACTCTTTCGGACTTTGAAAATTTTTCGATCCAACGAGTGATGCGCGACTCTTTCGGACTTTGAAAATTTTTCGATCCAACGAGTGATGCGCGACTCTTTCGGACTTTGAAAATTTTTCGATCCAACGAGTGATGCGCGACTCTTTCGGACTTTGAAAATTTTTCGATCCAACGAGTGATGCGCGACTCTTTCGGACTTTGAAAATTTTTCGATCCAACGAGTGATGCGCGACTCTTTCGGACTTTGAAAATTTTTCGATCCAACGAGTGATGCGCGACTCTTTCGGACTTTGAAAATTTTTCGTTCCAACGAGTGATGCGCGACTCTTTCGGACTTTGAAAATTTTTCGTTCCAACGAGTGATGCGCGACTCTTTCGGACTTTGAAAATTTTTCGATCCAACGAGTGATGCGCGACTCTTTCGGACTTTGAAAATTTTTCGATCCAACGAGTGATGCGCGACTCTTTCGGACTTTGAAAATTTTTCGATCCAACGAGTGATGCGCGACTCTTTCGGACTTTGAAAATTTTTCGATCCAACGAGTGATGGCGACTCTTTCGGACTTTGAAAATTTTTCGATCCAACGAGTGATGCGCGACTCTTTCGGACTTTGAAAATTTTTCGATCCAACGAGTGATGCGCGACTCTTTCGGACTTTGAAAATTTTTCGATCCAACGAGTGATGCGCGACTCTTTCGGACTTTGAAAATTTTTCGATCCAACGAGTGATGCGCGACTCTTTCGGACTTTGAAAATTTTTCGATCCAACGAGTGATGCGCGACTCTTTCGGACTTTGAAAATTTTTCGATCCAACGAGTGATGCGCGACTCTTTCGGACTTTGAAAATTTTTCGATCCAACGAGTGATGCGCGACTCTTTCGGACTTTGAAAATTTTTCGATCCAACGAGTGATGCGCGACTCTTTCGGACTTTGAAAATTTTTCGATCCAACGAGTGATGCGCGACTCTTTCGGACTTTGAAAATTTTTCGATCCAACGAGTGATGCGCGACTCTTTCGGACTTTGAAAATTTTTCGATCCAACGAGTGATGCGCGACTCTTTCGGACTTTGAAAATTTTTCGATCCAACGAGTGATGCGCGACTCTTTCGGACTTTGAAAATTTTTCGACTCCAACGAGTGATGCGCGACTCTTTCGGACTTTGAAAATTTTTCGATCCAACGAGTGATGCGCGACTCTTTCGGACTTTGAAAATTTTTCGATCCAACGAGTGATGCGCGACTCTTTCGGACTTTGAAAATTTTTCGATCCAACGAGTGATGCGCGACTCTTTCGGACTTTGAAAATTTTTCGATCCAACGAGTGATGCGCGACTCTTTCGGACTTTGAAAATTTTTCGATCCAACGAGTGATGCGCGACTCTTTCGGACTTTGAAAATTTTTCGATCCAACGAGTGATGCGCGACTCTTTCGGACTTTGAAAATTTTTCGATCCAACGAGTGATGCGCGACTCTTTCGGACTTTGAAAATTTTTCGATCCAACGAGTGATGCGCGACTCTTTCGGACTTTGAAAATTTTTCGATCCAACGAGTGATGCGCGACTCTTTCGGACTTTGAAAATTTTTCGATCCAACGAGTGATGCGCGACTCTTTCGGACTTTGAAAATTTTTCGATCCAACGAGTGATGCGCGACTCTTTCGGACTTTGAAAATTTTTCGATCCAACGAGTGATGCGCGACTCTTTCGGACTTTGAAAATTTTTCGATCCAACGAGTGATGCGCGACTCTTTCGGACTTTGAAAATTTTTCGATCCAACGAGTGATGCGCGACTCTTTCGGACTTTGAAAATTTTTCGATCCAACGAGTGATGCGCGACTCTTTCGGACTTTGAAAATTTTTCGATCCAACGAGTGATGCGCGACTCTTTCGGACTTTGAAAATTTTTCGATCCAACGAGTGATGCGCGACTCTTTCGGACTTTGAAAATTTTTCGATCCAACGAGTGATGCGCGACTCTTTCGGACTTTGAAAATTTTTCGATCCAACGAGTGATGCGCGACTCTTTCGGACTTTGAAAATTTTTCGATCCAACGAGTGATGCGCGACTCTTTCGGACTTTGAAAATTTTTCGATCCAACGAGTGATGCGCGACTCTTTCGGACTTTGAAAATTTTTCGATCCAACGAGTGATGCGCGACTCTTTCGGACTTTGAAAATTTTTCGATCCAACGAGTGATGCGCGACTCTTTCGGACTTTGAAAATTTTTCGATCCAACGAGTGATGCGCGACTCTTTCGGACTTTGAAAATTTTTCGATCCAACGAGTGATGCGCGACTCTTTCGGACTTTGAAAATTTTTCGATCCAACGAGTGATGCGCGACTCTTTCGGACTTTGAAAATTTTTCGA
>NC_064028.1:13599065-13601565 GCF_917208135.1 Athalia rosae
CGCGACTCTTTCGGACTTTGAAAATTTTTCGATCCAACGAGTGATGCGCGACTCTTTCGGACTTTGAAAATTTTTCGATCCAACGAGTGATGCGCGACTCTTTCGGACTTTGAAAATTTTTCGTTCCAACGAGTGATGCGCGACTCTTTCGGACTTTGAAAATTTTTCGATCCAACGAGTGATGCGCGACTCTTTCGGACTTTGAAAATTTTTCGATCCAACGAGTGATGCGCGACTCTTTCGGACTTTGAAAATTTTTCGATCCAACGAGTGATGCGCGACTCTTTCGGACTTTGAAAATTTTTCGATCCAACGAGTGATGCGCGACTCTTTCGGACTTTGAAAATTTTTCGATCCAACGAGTGATGCGCGACTCTTTCGGACTTTGAAAATTTTTCGATCCAACGAGTGATGCGCGACTCTTTCGGACTTTGAAAATTTTTCGATCCAACGAGTGATGCGCGACTCTTTCGGACTTTGAAAATTTTTCGATCCAACGAGTGATGCGCGACTCTTTCGGACTTTGAAAATTTTTCGATCCAACGAAGTGATGCGCGACTCTTTCGGACTTTGAAAATTTTTCGAATCCAACGAGTGATGCGCGACTCTTTCGGACTTTGAAAATTTTTCGATCCAACGAGTGATGCGCGACTCTTTCGGACTTTGAAAATTTTTCGATCCAACGAGTGATGCGCGACTCTTTCGGACTTTGAAAATTTTTCGATCCAACGAGTGATGCGCGACTCTTTCGGACTTTGAAATTTTTCGATCCAACGAGTGATGCGCGACTCTTTCGGACTTGAAAATTTTTCGATCCAACGAGTGATGCGCGACTCTTTCGGACTTTGAAAATTTTTCGATCCAACGAGTGATGCGCGACTCTTTCGGACTTTGAAAATTTTTCGATCCAACGAGTGATGCGCGACTCTTTCGGACTTTGAAAATTTTTCGATCCAACGAGTGATGCGCGACTCTTTCGGGACTTTGAAAATTTTTCGATCCAACGAGTGATGCGCGACTCTTTCGGACTTTGAAAATTTTTCGATCCAACGAGTGATGCGCGACTCTTTCGGACTTTGAAAATTTTTCGATCCAACGAGTGATGCGCGACTCTTTCGGACTTTGAAAATTTTTCGATCCAACGAGTGATGCGCGACTCTTTCGGACTTTGAAAATTTTTCGATCCAACGAGTGATGCGCGACTCTTTCGGACTTTGAAAATTTTTCGATCCAACGAGTGATGCGCGACTCTTTCGGACTTTGAAAAATTTTTCGATCCAACGAGTGATGCGCGACTCTTTCGGACTTTGAAAATTTTTCGATCCAACGAGTGATGCGCGACTCTTTCGGACTTTGAAAATTTTTCGTTCCAACGAGTGATGCGCGACTCTTTCGGACTTTGAAAATTTTTCGATCCAACGAGTGATGCGCGACTCTTTCGGACTTTGAAAATTTTTCGATCCAACGAGTGATGCGCGACTCTTTCGGACTTTGAAAATTTTTCGATCCAACGAGTGATGCGCGACTCTTTCGGACTTTGAAAATTTTTCGATCCAACGAGTGATGCGCGACTCTTTCGGACTTTGAAAATTTTTCGATCCAACGAGTGATGCGCGACTCTTTCGGACTTTGAAAATTTTTCGATCCAACGAGTGATGCGCGACTCTTTCGGACTTTGAAAATTTTTCGATCCAACGAGTGATGCGCGACTCTTTCGGACTTTGAAAATTTTTCGATCCAACGAGTGATGCGCGACTCTTTCGGACTTTGAAAATTTTTCGATCCAACGAGTGATGCGCGACTCTTTCGGACTTTGAAAATTTTTCGATCCAACGAGTGATGCGCGACTCTTTCGGACTTTGAAATTTTTCGATCCAACGAGTGATGCGCGACTCTTTCGGACTTTGAAAATTTTTCGATCCAACGAGTGATGCGCGACTCTTTCGGACTTTGAGAATTTTTCGATCCAACGAGTGATGCGCGACTCTTTCGGACTTTGAAAAATTTTTCGATCCAACGAGTGATGCGCGACTCTTTCGGACTTTGAAAATTTTTCGATCCAACGAGTGATGCGCGACTCTTTCGGACTTTGAAAATTTTTCGATCCAACGAGTGATGCGCGACTCTTTCGGACTTTGAATAATTTTCGATCCAACGAGTGATGCGCGACTCTTTCGGACTTTGAAAATTTTTCGATCCAACGAGTGATGCGCGACTCTTTCGGACTTTGAAAATTTTTCGATCCAACGAGTGATGCGCGACTCTTTCGGACTTTGAAAATTTTTCGTTCCAACGAGTGATGCGCGACTCTTTCGGACTTTGAAAATTTTTCGATCCAACGAGTGATGCGCGACTCTTTCGGACTTTGAAATTTTTCGATCCAACGAGTGATGCGCGACTCTTTCGGACTTTGAAAATTTTTCGATCCAACGAGTGATGCGCGACTCTTTCGGACTTTGAAAATTTTTCGATCCAACGAGTGATGCGCGACTCTTTCGGA
>NC_064028.1:13609065-13611735 GCF_917208135.1 Athalia rosae
GACAATTGTTCGGTTGTTACGCCGGCTCGTCGTGACGCGAAGAATCTTGCGATCATTCGTGCACCTCGCTTCAAGCGTTTCTTTGTACGATCAGTTCGAATGTGATTCCAATATCAAGCGCGTGACGCGCGGAACCCCTCCGAAAGGCTCGAGCGCGGCTTGTACTCTACAACACTTTACGTGCGAGGAGGAAGCCGCGTATAATTCGATCGAGCCATATTTTTTGTGTCTGGGGGGAACCACGGCACGTGGATTTTGGTAATGTTACGCAAAAGGAATAAGATCTCAATTGCATTTCACGGGGCGAAAGTTCGTCGCCAACCTTCCGCCGCGGAGAACGCGACGTCACCCCGGTGGAGCTAAACTCCAGCCGGAGCAGGTTACCCCGTGAAAGTATGGTAACTTTTCTTCATGTGTATCTTTGAAAAGAAACAATTTGAAAAAAAAGCATAAAAAAAACCGTTCGATCAATCGCGCGCCACGCCTCGTACAAAGCGGGGGGATCGACCGAACGGTTGATTCAAACGCACACCAAGCGTCCCGTTCAACAGAAGCGGGCACTTGGTCGCCTCAGCAACGCGCACAATGTCGCTACCTCACACAAATCTGATCGACGAATGGCATCACGATCCGCATCGCTATCGTCCAGAATGGAAAGAGAGTTTTCGTTCTTGCGCCCCCGTAGGTTGGCGTAGTAGCAATGTCCTTTTATTTTTCTAGTGTTTTTTTTACCCATAGCCATTTATGCCTTAGTTTGTTTTTGGCTGCTGCACACGATATATTTTACCGTGATACACTAGTTGTAATGTCCTTTTTATATTATTTTCTCTCTCTTCCAACGGACATAGCAAGATCGTTCGTCGTCGACGTGTGTGAGTGCGACACGAGCCGTTTCGGCCGTTACGTAGTTCGATATTCGTGACACGCGTACAATGTACGCCACCTCTTGTGCCATGTGTGTCTTTTGACTGGATTATAATTGCGTGAGATTCACGGTGGAATCTACCAAAATAATCATCGATTCGCTGCTTTTTTTTTCGCAGTAACGAAACGTTAATGATCCTTCCGCAGGTTCACCTACGGAAACCTTGTTACGACTTTTACTTCCTCTAAATGATCAAGTTTGGTCATCTTCCCGGCAACATCGGCAATGCCGAGGCATTGCCGCGTACCAGTCCGAAGACCTCACTAAATCATTCAATCGGTAGTAGCGACGGGCGGTGTGTACAAAGGGCAGGGACGTAATCAACGCGAGCTTATGACTCGCGCTTACTGGGAATTCCTCGTTCATGGGGAATAATTGCAAGCCCCAATCCCTAGCACGAAGGAGGTTCAGCGGGTTACCCGGGCCTTTCGGCCAGGGAAGACACGCTGATTCCTTCAGTGTAGCGCGCGTGCGGCCCAGAACATCTAAGGGCATCACAGACCTGTTATTGCTCAATCTCGTGCGGCTAGAAGCCGCCTGTCCCTCTAAGAAGATTTATTTGTACGCCGGTAGTAAAAACCTCCCGACCGAAGCCGGGGGCCTTCGAGATACCGGAAAGTACGCCTATTTAGCAGGCTAGAGTCTCGTTCGTTATCGGAATTAACCAGACAAATCGCTCCACCAACTAAGAACGGCCATGCACCACCACCCACCGAATCAAGAAAGAGCTCTCAATCTGTCAATCCTTCCGGTGTCCGGGCCTGGTGAGGTTTCCCGTGTTGAGTCAAATTAAGCCGCAGGCTCCACTCCTGGTGGTGCCCTTCCGTCAATTCCTTTAAGTTTCAGCTTTGCAACCATACTTCCCCCGGAACCCAAAAGCTTTGGTTTCCCGGAAGCTGCCCGCCGAGTCATCGGAGGAACTTCGGCGGATCGCTAGCTGGCATCGTTTATGGTTAGAACTAGGGCGGTATCTGATCGCCTTCGAACCTCTAACTTTCGTTCTTGATTAAAGAAAACATTTTTGGCAAATGCTTTCGCTTCTGTCCGTCTTGCGACGATCCAAGAATTTCACCTCTAACGTCGCAATACGAATGCCCCCATCTGTTCCTATTAATCATTACCTCGGGGTTCCGAAAACCAACAAAATAGAACCGAGGTCCTATTCCATTATTCCATGCACACAGTATTCAGGCGAAAATAGCCTGCTTTAAGCACTCTAATTTGTTCAAAGTAAACGTACCGGCCCACCTCGACACTCAATGAAGAGCACCGCGATGGGATATTAGTTGGGCCGCCCCGAAAGGCTAAGCCCACCGGTAGGACGTCCCACAATCATGCCAGTTAAACACCGCGAGCGGTGAACCGACAGCGTGGGACACAGATTCAACTACGAGCTTTTTAACCGCAACAACTTTAATATACGCTATTGGAGCTGGAATTACCGCGGCTGCTGGCACCAGACTTGCCCTCCAATTGATCCTCGTTAAAGGATTTAAAGTGTACTCATTCCGATTACGGGGCCTCGGATGAGTCCCGTATCGTTATTTTTCGTCACTACCTCCCCGTGCCGGGAGTGGGTAATTTGCGCGCCTGCTGCCTTCCTTGGATGTGGTAGCCGTTTCTCAGGCTCCCTCTCCGGAATCGAACCCTGATTCCCCGTTACCCGTTACAACCATGGTAGGCGCAGAACCTACCATCGACAGTTGATAAGGCAGACATTTGAAAGATGCGTCGCCGGTACCAAG
>NC_064028.1:13611935-13614435 GCF_917208135.1 Athalia rosae
CCTCCATCAGGGTTTCCCCTGACTTCGTCCTGACCAGGCATAGTTCACCATCTTTCGGGTCCCAACGTGTACGCTCTGGGTGCGCCTCTTCTCGCAATGAGAACGAGACGCCCCGGGAGTGCGGGGCCGCATCGTGACGCGACCCATCCTCCCTCGGTCAGCGCTAGGCTGACCTTTACTTTCATTGCGCCTTTAGGTTTGAGTCTCCCAATGACTCGCGCACATGTTAGACTCCTTGGTCCGTGTTTCAAGACGGGTCCTGAAAGTACCCAAAGCAATAGCGTCGCCGACCGGTAACAATATAAAATTCGAATGAGCCGGTCAGAGAACACCGCCGACCAACAGCTGGCCAGGCCCGGTGACGGCGCTAGGTCCGAACCACCGGGAATCGCTGACCGCGCTTGCGGCGGGTCTTGACGCAGTCGAATGCGGCTCTATACCGTGCGGGTACCGCCGGGCAGTCGGACGGGGCACCGGGGGTCTGACACGACGCGAACGACGTGACAGGCTTCCACCCAGGCCTTAGACCGACACCCAACGGGTCGCGACGTCCTACTAGGGGAGAAGTGCACGCCGGCGTCACCGGACATGAACACCGCGGACGAGTGCCGTGGACGCGAGGTCCCAGCATCACGAGCCACGGCGAAGCCGGTTTCGCTGACGATGAATCTCCCCGTTCGATCTTTCGGGTTTCTCAGGTTTACCCCTGAACGGTTTCACGTACTCTTGAACTCTCTCTTCAAAGTTCTTTTCAACTTTCCCTCACGGTACTTGTTCGCTATCGGTCTCGTGGTCATATTTAGCCTTAGATGGAGTTTACCACCAACTTAGAGCTGCACTCTCAAGCAACCCGACTCTGAGGAGAGATTCTCCCGTGGCACGTCCCGGTCACTACGGGCCTGGCACCCTCTACGGGTAAGTGGCCCCATTCAAGATGGACTTGGACTCGGATCGACGCCCCGGGATAAGTGAATCCTCCCAAACACTACATTTCCCAGCGGCAGAACCGCGGGATTCAGTGCTGGGCTATTTCCTGTTCGCTCGCCGCTACTAAGGAAATCCTGGTTAGTTTCTTTTCCTCCGCTTATTAATATGCTTAAATTCAGCGGGTAGTCTCGCCTGCTCTGAGGTCGTCAAAGAATCGTTCGAACAAAACATATCGTGGTGTGTTTTTCAACGGAGCCGACTAGGGTGTGATCGAGAGGGGGAGCGCAAAATAAAAAAAAAATCACGGACGATCATCGAAAATCCGACTCCGCGGATATTCTTATTTTTTACTCCACCTTTTCTCGTCAACCCGACAAACGACACGCGCGCGCCACACAACCGTCATCAATTCGACGATGAGGCGTTTGGCACGCGGGTCGTTTCTCTTACCAAAATTTTTGCTAACGGCAACCCGTTCGTCAAAACGGGCGGCAACGCAGGTATCGCGCGGCTCGGATCGACGTTCCTCTCGACTATTATACTAGCGCTGGGACGCGACGACCGGCCACACGACCGCGATGCACCAACCCGCCGACTTTTGCGCGGTTGACGCGAGTCGTACCGTGTCAGTCTCTCAAAATCGTTTGAGGCGACGCCGCGGGCTCGCGCGCGACTCGCGCGCGGACCACAGCGGTGAACGCCCAATTCTTGCGCACGCGACCCTCGCTCCTCTTGCGAGGTGGGGCCACGTGCAGTAGTTTGTTTTGTAACGACCCTCAGCCAGGCGTGGTCCGGGATATGTATCCGTGGACCGCAATGTGCGTTCGAAATGTCGATGTTCATGTGTCCTGCAGTTCACAAGTAGACGCGCAATTAGCTGCGTTCTTCATCGACCCACGAGCCAAGTGATCCACCGTTCAGGGTAATCGTTTTTTCACTTTGCATCGTGTCTCCGGCCGCACCTCGAGTCAAAACGGAGGGCAGAGGAGACACTTTGACAATTGTTCGGTTGTTACGCCGGCTCGTCGTGACGCGAAGAATCTTGCGATCATTCGTGCACCTCGCTTCAAGCGTTTCTTTGTACGATCAGTTCGAATGTGATTCCAATATCAAGCGCGTGACGCGCGGAACCCCTCCGAAAGGCTCGAGCGCGGCTTGTACTCTACAACACTTTACGTGCGAGGAGGAAGCCGCGTATAATTCGATCGAGCCATATTTTTTGTGTCTGGGGGGAACCACGGCACGTGGATTTTGGTAATGTTGCGCAAAAGGAATAAGATCTCAATTGCATTTCACGGGGCGAAAGTTCGTCGCCAACCTTCCGCCGCGGAGAACGCGACGTCACCCCGGTGGAGCTAAACTCCAGCCGGAGCAGGTTACCCCGTGAAAGTATGGTAACTTTTCTTCATGTGTATCTTTGAAAAGAAACAATTTGAAAAAAAAGCATAAAAAAAAACCGTTCGATCAATCGCGCGCCACGCCTCGTACAAAGCGGGGGGATCGACCGAACGGTTGATTCAAACGCACACCAAGCGTCCCGTTCAACAGAAGCGGGCACTTGGTCGCCTCAGCA
>NC_064028.1:13616935-13619435 GCF_917208135.1 Athalia rosae
GTGTACGCGTACTAGCGCTCAGAGCGCTCTGTTCGACTTTGTGTTTCCTCGGGTGAAGACAATTTTTGTCGACTCCCCGGTGCAAATCGTTCGAATTATCCTTCTCGTATCCTTCGGCTAGATTGCAAGCGTCGGGAGTACGATTGGAAATCAATGTGTACCGTCTGCGAACAGACTGTGATACGCACGGAATGTGGCGAGTTGATGCCTCTGTTCGACTGCTTCCCTCGACTTGCGAGAGAAGACTTTCTGGTCACCGCATAAAGGGCCATTCGGTCTTAGACACCGACCCGCGGTTATGTAGTGTCGACGATTCAAATTGAATCATATTTTCTAGACGGAGCGAAGAACTCGCCCCTGCGAAACGTGAGCGCTCGGAAAAACTTTGAACTCGTGAGAGTGGTTCTTACCGGAACGAAACGAACGCCTGTGGTGCGAATCTCCGCTCAGACGAAAAATTTTCAAAATTCGAAAAAAATTTTTGTCTGCGTGTTCGTGACACGGTGAGGACGAAACCATAGCCCCGACAACAAACCCGCAAAGGAATGTCGAGATACGGGCCGAAACAAGTCGAAAGTTCCGAAACCCGAGGACTAGGTGCCGACCGACCGGTCGAGACCGCTCGGTGCATGAAGTATCAACGGTGCCGCTCGGACGTCGGAGCCGGCCGGTCATAACACGTGTTCCTTATGGGGCAAAACAGCAACGCGACCTGAAAAATTTGGCAGTACGTTGGAACTTAGTTCCATGCGAGAATCGTTGGGACTTTGAAAATTTTTCGATCCAACGAGTGATGCGCGACTCTTTCGGACTTTGAAAATTTTTCGTTCCAACGAGTGATGCGCGACTCTTTCGGACTTTGAAAATTTTTCGATCCAACGAGTGATGCGCGACTCTATCGGACTTTGAAAATTTTTCGATCCAACGAGTGATGCGCGACTCTTTCGGACTTTGAAAATTTTTCGATCCAACGAGTGATGCGCGACTCTTTCGGACTTTGAAAATTTTTCGATTCAACGAGTGATGCTCGACTCTTTCGGACTTTGAAAATTTTTCGATCCAACGAGTGATGCGCGACTCTTTCGGACTTTGAAAATTTTTCGATCCAACGAGTGATGCGCGACTCTTTCGGACTTTGAAAATTTTTCGATCCAACGAGTGATGCGCGACTCTTTCGGACTTTGAAAATTTTTCGGACTTTGAAAATTTTTCGATCCGAAGAGTGATGCGCGACTCTTTCGGACTTTGAAAATTTTTCGTTCCAACGAGTGATGCGCGACTCTTTCGGACTTTGAAAATTTTTCGATCCAACGAGTGATGCGCGACTCTTTCGGACTTTGAAAATTTTTCGATCCAACGAGTGATGCGCGACTCTTTCGGACTTTGAAAATTTTTCGATCCAACGAGTGATGCGCGACTCTTTCGGACTTTGAAAATTTTTCGGACTTTGAAAATTTTTCGATCCAACGAGTGATGCGCGACTCTTTCGGACTTTGAAAATTTTTCGATCCAACGAGTGATGCGCGACTCTTTCGGACTTTGAAAATTTTTCGATCCAACGAGTGATGCGCGACTCTTTCGGACTTTGAAAATTTTTCGATCCAACGAGTGATGCGCGACTCTTTCGGACTTTGAAAATTTTTCGATCCAACGAGTGATGCGCGACTCTTTCGGACTTTGAAAATTTTTCGATCCAACGAGTGATGCGCGACTCTTTCGGACTTTGAAAATTTTTCGATCCAACGAGTGATGCGCGACTCTTGCGGACTTTGAAAATTTTTCGATCCAACGAGTGATGCGCGACTCTTTCGGACTTTGAAAATTTTTCGATCCAACGAGTGATGCGCGACTCTTTCGGACTTTGAAAATTTTTCGATCCAACGAGTGATGCGCGACTCTTTCGGACTTTGAAAATTTTTCGTTCCAACGAGTGATGCGCGACTCTTTCGGACTTTGAAAATTTTTCGATCCAACGAGTGATGCGCGACTCTATCGGACTTTGAAAATTTTTCGATCCAACGAGTGATGCGCGACTCTTTCGGACTTTGAAAATTTTTCGATCCAACGAGTGATGCGCGACTCTTTCGGACTTTGAAAATTTTTCGATCCGAAGAGTGATGCGCGACTCTTTCGGACTTTGAAAATTTTTCGTTCCAACGAGTGATGCGCGACTCTTTCGGACTTTGAAAATTTTTCGATCCAACGAGTGATGCGCGACTCTTTCGGACTTTGAAAATTTTTCGATCCAACGAGTGATGCGCGACTCTTTCGGACTTTGAAAATTTTTCGATCCAACGAGTGATGCGCGACTCTTTCGGACTTTGAAAATTTTTCGATCCAACGAGTGATGCGCGACTCTTTCGGACTTTGAAAATTTTTCGTTCCAACGAGTGATGCGCGACTCTTTCGGACTTTGAAAATATTTCGATCCAACGAGTGATGCGCGACTCTTTCGGACTTTGAAAATTTTTCGTTTCAACGAGTGATGCGCGACTCTTTC
>NC_064028.1:13629435-13631935 GCF_917208135.1 Athalia rosae
CCCTAGCACGAAGGAGGTTCAGCGGGTTACCCGGGCCTTTCGGCCAGGGAAGACACGCTGATTCCTTCAGTGTAGCGCGCGTGCGGCCCAGAACATCTAAGGGCATCACAGACCTGTTATTGCTCAATCTCGTGCGGCTAGAAGCCGCCTGTCCCTCTAAGAAGATTTATTTGTACGCCGGTAGTAAAAACCTCCCGACCGAAGCCGGGGGCCTTCGAGATACCGGAAAGTACGCCTATTTAGCAGGCTAGAGTCTCGTTCGTTATCGGAATTAACCAGACAAATCGCTCCACCAACTAAGAACGGCCATGCACCACCACCCACCGAATCAAGAAAGAGCTCTCAATCTGTCAATCCTTCCGGTGTCCGGGCCTGGTGAGGTTTCCCGTGTTGAGTCAAATTAAGCCGCAGGCTCCACTCCTGGTGGTGCCCTTCCGTCAATTCCTTTAAGTTTCAGCTTTGCAACCATACTTCCCCCGGAACCCAAAAGCTTTGGTTTCCCGGAAGCTGCCCGCCGAGTCATCGGAGGAACTTCGGCGGATCGCTAGCTGGCATCGTTTATGGTTAGAACTAGGGCGGTATCTGATCGCCTTCGAACCTCTAACTTTCGTTCTTGATTAAAGAAAACATTTTTGGCAAATGCTTTCGCTTCTGTCCGTCTTGCGACGATCCAAGAATTTCACCTCTAACGTCGCAATACGAATGCCCCCATCTGTTCCTATTAATCATTACCTCGGGGTTCCGAAAACCAACAAAATAGAACCGAGGTCCTATTCCATTATTCCATGCACACAGTATTCAGGCGAAAATAGCCTGCTTTAAGCACTCTAATTTGTTCAAAGTAAACGTACCGGCCCACCTCGACACTCAATGAAGAGCACCGCGATGGGATATTAGTTGGGCCGCCCCGAAAGGCTAAGCCCACCGGTAGGACGTCCCACAATCATGCCAGTTAAACACCGCGAGCGGTGAACCGACAGCGTGGGACACAGATTCAACTACGAGCTTTTTAACCGCAACAACTTTAATATACGCTATTGGAGCTGGAATTACCGCGGCTGCTGGCACCAGACTTGCCCTCCAATTGATCCTCGTTAAAGGATTTAAAGTGTACTCATTCCGATTACGGGGCCTCGGATGAGTCCCGTATCGTTATTTTTCGTCACTACCTCCCCGTGCCGGGAGTGGGTAATTTGCGCGCCTGCTGCCTTCCTTGGATGTGGTAGCCGTTTCTCAGGCTCCCTCTCCGGAATCGAACCCTGATTCCCCGTTACCCGTTACAACCATGGTAGGCGCAGAACCTACCATCGACAGTTGATAAGGCAGACATTTGAAAGATGCGTCGCCGGTACCAAGACCGTGCGATCAGCCCAAAGTTATTCAGAGTCACCAAAGTAAACGGCGGACAGGACGAACCCGCCACCGATTGGTTTTGATCTAATAAAAGCATTCCTCCCATCTCTGGTCGGAACTCTGTTTGCATGTATTAGCTCTAGAATTACCACAGTTATCCAAGTAAATGTGGGTACGATCTAAGAAACCATAACTGATTTAATGAGCCATTCGCGGTTTCACCTTAATATGGCTTGCACTGAGACATGCATGGCTTAATCTTTGAGACAAGCATATGACTACTGGCAGGATCAACCAGGGAGCTTTGTGTTATTGGTAGCTCTTTTCGTGTGTTGCCCCATGCCGCCGAGTCTTTGCCCGGTCGGCCACACGTTTTAATATAATATGTATATCTGGTACCGCACAACTTGTGTACGCGTACTAGCGCTCAGAGCGCTCTGTTCGACTTTGTGTTTCCTCGGGTGAAGACAATTTTTGTCGACTCCCCGGTGCAAATCGTTCGAATTATCCTTCTCGTATCCTTCGGCTAGATTGCAAGCGTCGGGAGTACGATTGGAAATCAATGTGTACCGTCTGCGAACAGACTGTGATACGCACGGAATGTGGCGAGTTGATGCCTCTGTTCGACTGCTTCCCTCGACTTGCGAGAGAAGACTTTCTGGTCACCGCATAAAGGGCCATTCGGTCTTAGACACCGACCCGCGGTTATGTAGTGTCGACGATTCAAATTGAATCATATTTTCTAGACGGAGCGAAGAACTCGCCCCTGCGAAACGTGAGCGCTCGGAAAAACTTTGAACTCGTGAGAGTGGTTCTTACCGGAACGAAACGAACGCCTGTGGTGCGAATCTCCGCTCAGACGAAAAATTTTCAAAATTCGAAAAAAATTTTTGTCTGCGTGTTCGTGACACGGTGAGGACGAAACCATAGCCCCGACAACAAACCCGCAAAGGAATGTCGAGATACGGGCCGAAACAAGTCGAAAGTTCCGAAACCCGAGGACTAGGTGCCGACCGACCGGTCGAGACCGCTCGGTGCATGAAGTATCAACGGTGCCGCTCGGACGTCGGAGCCGGCCGGTCATAACACGTGTTCCTTATGGGGCAAAACAGCAACGCGACCTGAAAAATTTGGCAGTACGTTGGAA
>NC_064028.1:13641935-13644435 GCF_917208135.1 Athalia rosae
AATTGCAAGCCCCAATCCCTAGCACGAAGGAGGTTCAGCGGGTTACCCGGGCCTTTCGGCCAGGGAAGACACGCTGATTCCTTCAGTGTAGCGCGCGTGCGGCCCAGAACATCTAAGGGCATCACAGACCTGTTATTGCTCAATCTCGTGCGGCTAGAAGCCGCCTGTCCCTCTAAGAAGATTTATTTGTACGCCGGTAGTAAAAACCTCCCGACCGAAGCCGGGGGCCTTCGAGATACCGGAAAGTACGCCTATTTAGCAGGCTAGAGTCTCGTTCGTTATCGGAATTAACCAGACAAATCGCTCCACCAACTAAGAACGGCCATGCACCACCACCCACCGAATCAAGAAAGAGCTCTCAATCTGTCAATCCTTCCGGTGTCCGGGCCTGGTGAGGTTTCCCGTGTTGAGTCAAATTAAGCCGCAGGCTCCACTCCTGGTGGTGCCCTTCCGTCAATTCCTTTAAGTTTCAGCTTTGCAACCATACTTCCCCCGGAACCCAAAAGCTTTGGTTTCCCGGAAGCTGCCCGCCGAGTCATCGGAGGAACTTCGGCGGATCGCTAGCTGGCATCGTTTATGGTTAGAACTAGGGCGGTATCTGATCGCCTTCGAACCTCTAACTTTCGTTCTTGATTAAAGAAAACATTTTTGGCAAATGCTTTCGCTTCTGTCCGTCTTGCGACGATCCAAGAATTTCACCTCTAACGTCGCAATACGAATGCCCCCATCTGTTCCTATTAATCATTACCTCGGGGTTCCGAAAACCAACAAAATAGAACCGAGGTCCTATTCCATTATTCCATGCACACAGTATTCAGGCGAAAATAGCCTGCTTTAAGCACTCTAATTTGTTCAAAGTAAACGTACCGGCCCACCTCGACACTCAATGAAGAGCACCGCGATGGGATATTAGTTGGGCCGCCCCGAAAGGCTAAGCCCACCGGTAGGACGTCCCACAATCATGCCAGTTAAACACCGCGAGCGGTGAACCGACAGCGTGGGACACAGATTCAACTACGAGCTTTTTAACCGCAACAACTTTAATATACGCTATTGGAGCTGGAATTACCGCGGCTGCTGGCACCAGACTTGCCCTCCAATTGATCCTCGTTAAAGGATTTAAAGTGTACTCATTCCGATTACGGGGCCTCGGATGAGTCCCGTATCGTTATTTTTCGTCACTACCTCCCCGTGCCGGGAGTGGGTAATTTGCGCGCCTGCTGCCTTCCTTGGATGTGGTAGCCGTTTCTCAGGCTCCCTCTCCGGAATCGAACCCTGATTCCCCGTTACCCGTTACAACCATGGTAGGCGCAGAACCTACCATCGACAGTTGATAAGGCAGACATTTGAAAGATGCGTCGCCGGTACCAAGACCGTGCGATCAGCCCAAAGTTATTCAGAGTCACCAAAGTAAACGGCGGACAGGACGAACCCGCCACCGATTGGTTTTGATCTAATAAAAGCATTCCTCCCATCTCTGGTCGGAACTCTGTTTGCATGTATTAGCTCTAGAATTACCACAGTTATCCAAGTAAATGTGGGTACGATCTAAGAAACCATAACTGATTTAATGAGCCATTCGCGGTTTCACCTTAATATGGCTTGCACTGAGACATGCATGGCTTAATCTTTGAGACAAGCATATGACTACTGGCAGGATCAACCAGGGAGCTTTGTGTTATTGGTAGCTCTTTTCGTGTGTTGCCCCATGCCGCCGAGTCTTTGCCCGGTCGGCCACACGTTTTAATATAATATGTATATCTGGTACCGCACAACTTGTGTACGCGTACTAGCGCTCAGAGCGCTCTGTTCGACTTTGTGTTTCCTCGGGTGAAGACAATTTTTGTCGACTCCCCGGTGCAAATCGTTCGAATTATCCTTCTCGTATCCTTCGGCTAGATTGCAAGCGTCGGGAGTACGATTGGAAATCAATGTGTACCGTCTGCGAACAGACTGTGATACGCACGGAATGTGGCGAGTTGATGCCTCTGTTCGACTGCTTCCCTCGACTTGCGAGAGAAGACTTTCTGGTCACCGCATAAAGGGCCATTCGGTCTTAGACACCGACCCGCGGTTATGTAGTGTCGACGATTCAAATTGAATCATATTTTCTAGACGGAGCGAAGAACTCGCCCCTGCGAAACGTGAGCGCTCGGAAAAACTTTGAACTCGTGAGAGTGGTTCTTACCGGAACGAAACGAACGCCTGTGGTGCGAATCTCCGCTCAGACGAAAAATTTTCAAAATTCGAAAAAAATTTTTGTCTGCGTGTTCGTGACACGGTGAGGACGAAACCATAGCCCCGACAACAAACCCGCAAAGGAATGTCGAGATACGGGCCGAAACAAGTCGAAAGTTCCGAAACCCGAGGACTAGGTGCCGACCGACCGGTCGAGACCGCTCGGTGCATGAAGTATCAACGGTGCCGCTCGGACGTCGGAGCCGGCCGGTCATAACACGTGTTCCTTATGGGGCAAAACAGCAACGCGACCTGAAAAATT
>NC_064028.1:13656935-13659435 GCF_917208135.1 Athalia rosae
TTTTCGATCCAACGAGTGATGCGCGACTCTTTCGGACTTTGAAAATTTTTCGATCCAACGAGTGATGCGCGACTCTTTCGGACTTTGAAAATTTTTCGATCCAACGAGTGATGCGCGACTCTTTCGGACTTTGAAAATTTTTCGATCCAACGAGTGATGCGCGACTCTTGCGGACTTTGAAAATTTTTCGATCCAACGAGTGATGCGCGACTCTTTCGGACTTTGAAAATTTTTCGTTCCAACGAGTGATGCGCGACTCTTTCGGACTTTGAAAATTTTTCGATCCAACGAGTGATGCGCGACTCTATCGGACTTTGAAAATTTTTCGATCCAACGAGTGATGCGCGACTCTTTCGGACTTTGAAAATTTTTCGATCCAACGAGTGATGCGCGACTCTTTCGGACTTTGAAAATTTTTCGATTCAACGAGTGATGCGCGACTCTTTCGGACTTTGAAAATTTTTCGATCCAACGAGTGATGCGCGACTCTTTCGGACTTTGAAAATTTTTCGATCCAACGAGTGATGCGCGACTCTTTCGGACTTTGAAAATTTTTCGATCCAACGAGTGATGCGCGACTCTTTCGTCCAACGAGTGATGCGCGACTCTTTCGGACTTTGAAAATTTTTCGATCCAACGAGTGATGCGCGACTCTTTCGGACTTTGAAAATTTTTCGATCCAACGAGTGATGCGCGACTCTTTCGGACTTTGAAAATTTTTCGATCCAACGAGTGATGCGCGACTCTTTCGGACTTTGAAAATTTTTCGATCCAACGAGTGATGCGCGACTCTTTCGGACTTTGAAAATTTTTCGATCCAACGAGTGATGCGCGACTCTTTCGGACTTTGAAAATTTTTCGATCCAACGAGTGATGCGCGACTCTTTCGGACTTTGAAAATTTTTCGATCCAACGAGTGATGCGCGACTCTTTCGGACTTTGAAAATTTTTCGTTCCAACGAGTGATGCGCGACTCTTTCGGACTTTGAAAATTTTTCGATCCAACGAGTGATGCGCGACTCTTTCGGACTTTGAAAATTTTTCGTTTCAACGAGTGATGCGCGACTCTTTCGGACTTTGAAAATTTTTCGATCCAACGAGTGATGCGCGACTCTTTCGGACTTTGAAAATTTTTCGATCCAACGAGTGATGCGCGACTCTTTCGGACTTTGAAAATTTTTCGATCCAACGAGTGATGCGCGACTCTTTCGGACTTTGAAAATTTTTCGGACTTTGAAAATTTTTCGATCCAACGAGTGATGCGCGACTCTTTCGGACTTTGAAAATTTTTCGATCCAACGAGTGATGCGCGACTCTTTCGGACTTTGAAAATTTTTCGTTCCAACGAGTGATGCGCGACTTTTTCGGACTTTGAAAATTTTTCGATCCAACGAGTGATGCGCGACTCTTTCGGACTTTGAAAATTTTTCGATCCAACGAGTGATGCGCGACTCTTTCGGACTTTGAAAATTTTTCGATCCAACGAGTGATGCGCGACTCTTTCGGACTTTGAAAATTTTTCGATCCAACGAGTGATGCGCGACTCTTTCGGACTTTGAAAATTTTTCGGACTTTGAAAATTTTTCGATCCAACGAGTGATGCGCGACTCTTTCGGACTTTGAAAATTTTTCGATCCAACGAGTGATGCGCGACTCTTTCGGACTTTGAAAATTTTTCGATCCAACGAGTGATGCGCGACTCTTTCGGACTGTGAAAATTTTTCGATCCAACGAGTGATGCGCGACTCTTTCGGACTTTGAAAATTTTTCGATCCAACGAGTGATGCGCGACTCTTTCGGACTTTGAAAATTTTTCGATCCAACGAGTGATGCGCGACTCTTTCGGACTTTGAAAATTTTTCGATCCAACGAGTGATGCGCGACTCTTTCGGACTTTGAAAATTTTTCGATCCAACGAGTGATGCGCGACTCTTTCGGACTTTGAAAATTTTTCGTTCCAACGAGTGATGCGCGACTTTTTCGGACTTTGAAAATTTTTCGATCCAACGAGTGATGCGCGACTCTTTCGGACTTTGAAAATTTTTCGATCCAACGAGTGATGCGCGACTCTTTCGGACTTTGAAAATTTTTCGATCCAACGAGTGATGCGCGACTCTTTCGGACTTTGAAAATTTTTCGATCCAACGAGTGATGCACGACTCTTTCGGACTTTGAAAATTTTTCGATCCAACGAGTGATGCGCGACTCTTTCGGACTTTGAAAATTTTTCGATCCAACGAGTGATGCGCGACTCTTTCGGACTTTGAAAATTTTTCGTTCCAACGAGTGATGCGCGACTCTTTCGGACTTTGAAAATTTTTCGATCCAACGAGTGATGCGCGACTCTTTCGGACTTTGAAAATTTTTCGATCCAACGAGTGATGCGCGACTCTTTCGGACTTTGAAAATTTTTCGATCCAACGAGTGATGCGCGACTCTTTCGGACTTTGAAAATTTTTCGATCCAACGAGTGATGCGCGACTCTTTCGGACTTTGAAAA
>NC_064028.1:13669435-13696935 GCF_917208135.1 Athalia rosae
CGTATAATTCGATCGAGCCATATTTTTTGTGTCTGGGGGGAACCACGGCACGTGGATTTTGGTAATGTTGCGCAAAAGGAATAAGATCTCAATTGCATTTCACGGGGCGAAAGTTCGTCGCCAACCTTCCGCCGCGGAGAACGCGACGTCACCCCGGTGGAGCTAAACTCCAGCCGGAGCAGGTTACCCCGTGAAAGTATGGTAACTTTTCTTCATGTGTATCTTTGAAAAGAAACAATTTGAAAAAAAAGCATAAAAAAAACCGTTCGATCAATCGCGCGCCACGCCTCGTACAAAGCGGGGGGATCGACCGAACGGTTGATTCAAACGCACACCAAGCGTCCCGTTCAACAGAAGCGGGCACTTGGTCGCCTCAGCAACGCGCACAATGTCGCTACCTCACACAAATCTGATCGACGAATGGCATCACGATCCGCATCGCTATCGTCCAGAATGGAAAGAGAGTTTTCGTTTTTGCGCCCCCGTAGGTTGGCGTAGTAGCAATGTCCTTTTATTTTTCTAGTGTTTTTTTTACCCATAGCCATTTATGCCTTAGTTTGTTTTTGGCTGCTGCACACGATATATTTTACCGTGATACACTAGTTGTAATGTCCTTTTTATATTATTTTCTCTCTCTTCCAACGGACATAGCAAGATCGTTCGTCGTCGACGTGTGTGAGTGCGACACGAGCCGTTTCGGCCGTTACGTAGTTCGATATTCGTGACACGCGTAAAATGTACGCCACCTCTTGTGCCATGTGTGTCTTTTGACTGGATTATAATTGCGTGAGATTCACGGTGGAATCTACCAAAATAATCATCGATTCGCTGCTTTTTTTTTCGCAGTAACGAAACGTTAATGATCCTTCCGCAGGTTCACCTACGGAAACCTTGTTACGACTTTTACTTCCTCTAAATGATCAAGTTTGGTCATCTTCCCGGCAACATCGGCAATGCCGAGGCATTGCCGCGTACCAGTCCGAAGACCTCACTAAATCATTCAATCGGTAGTAGCGACGGGCGGTGTGTACAAAGGGCAGGGACGTAATCAACGCGAGCTTATGACTCGCGCTTACTGGGAATTCCTCGTTCATGGGGAATAATTGCAAGCCCCAATCCCTAGCACGAAGGAGGTTCAGCGGGTTACCCGGGCCTTTCGGCCAGGGAAGACACGCTGATTCCTTCAGTGTAGCGCGCGTGCGGCCCAGAACATCTAAGGGCATCACAGACCTGTTATTGCTCAATCTCGTGCGGCTAGAAGCCGCCTGTCCCTCTAAGAAGATTTATTTGTACGCCGGTAGTAAAAACCTCCCGACCGAAGCCGGGGGCCTTCGAGATACCGGAAAGTACGCCTATTTAGCAGGCTAGAGTCTCGTTCGTTATCGGAATTAACCAGACAAATCGCTCCACCAACTAAGAACGGCCATGCACCACCACCCACCGAATCAAGAAAGAGCTCTCAATCTGTCAATCCTTCCGGTGTCCGGGCCTGGTGAGGTTTCCCGTGTTGAGTCAAATTAAGCCGCAGGCTCCACTCCTGGTGGTGCCCTTCCGTCAATTCCTTTAAGTTTCAGCTTTGCAACCATACTTCCCCCGGAACCCAAAAGCTTTGGTTTCCCGGAAGCTGCCCGCCGAGTCATCGGAGGAACTTCGGCGGATCGCTAGCTGGCATCGTTTATGGTTAGAACTAGGGCGGTATCTGATCGCCTTCGAACCTCTAACTTTCGTTCTTGATTAAAGAAAACATTTTTGGCAAATGCTTTCGCTTCTGTCCGTCTTGCGACGATCCAAGAATTTCACCTCTAACGTCGCAATACGAATGCCCCCATCTGTTCCTATTAATCATTACCTCGGGGTTCCGAAAACCAACAAAATAGAACCGAGGTCCTATTCCATTATTCCATGCACACAGTATTCAGGCGAAAATAGCCTGCTTTAAGCACTCTAATTTGTTCAAAGTAAACGTACCGGCCCACCTCGACACTCAATGAAGAGCACCGCGATGGGATATTAGTTGGGCCGCCCCGAAAGGCTAAGCCCACCGGTAGGACGTCCCACAATCATGCCAGTTAAACACCGCGAGCGGTGAACCGACAGCGTGGGACACAGATTCAACTACGAGCTTTTTAACCGCAACAACTTTAATATACGCTATTGGAGCTGGAATTACCGCGGCTGCTGGCACCAGACTTGCCCTCCAATTGATCCTCGTTAAAGGATTTAAAGTGTACTCATTCCGATTACGGGGCCTCGGATGAGTCCCGTATCGTTATTTTTCGTCACTACCTCCCCGTGCCGGGAGTGGGTAATTTGCGCGCCTGCTGCCTTCCTTGGATGTGGTAGCCGTTTCTCAGGCTCCCTCTCCGGAATCGAACCCTGATTCCCCGTTACCCGTTACAACCATGGTAGGCGCAGAACCTACCATCGACAGTTGATAAGGCAGACATTTGAAAGATGCGTCGCCGGTACCAAGACCGTGCGATCAGCCCAAAGTTATTCAGAGTCACCAAAGTAAACGGCGGACAGGACGAACCCGCCACCGATTGGTTTTGATCTAATAAAAGCATTCCTCCCATCTCTGGTCGGAACTCTGTTTGCATGTATTAGCTCTAGAATTACCACAGTTATCCAAGTAAATGTGGGTACGATCTAAGAAACCATAACTGATTTAATGAGCCATTCGCGGTTTCACCTTAATATGGCTTGCACTGAGACATGCATGGCTTAATCTTTGAGACAAGCATATGACTACTGGCAGGATCAACCAGGGAGCTTTGTGTTATTGGTAGCTCTTTTCGTGTGTTGCCCCATGCCGCCGAGTCTTTGCCCGGTCGGCCACACGTTTTAATATAATATGTATATCTGGTACCGCACAACTTGTGTACGCGTACTAGCGCTCAGAGCGCTCTGTTCGACTTTGTGTTTCCTCGGGTGAAGACAATTTTTGTCGACTCCCCGGTGCAAATCGTTCGAATTATCCTTCTCGTATCCTTCGGCTAGATTGCAAGCGTCGGGAGTACGATTGGAAATCAATGTGTACCGTCTGCGAACAGACTGTGATACGCACGGAATGTGGCGAGTTGATGCCTCTGTTCGACTGCTTCCCTCGACTTGCGAGAGAAGACTTTCTGGTCACCGCATAAAGGGCCATTCGGTCTTAGACACCGACCCGCGGTTATGTAGTGTCGACGATTCAAATTGAATCATATTTTCTAGACGGAGCGAAGAACTCGCCCCTGCGAAACGTGAGCGCTCGGAAAAACTTTGAACTCGTGAGAGTGGTTCTTACCGGAACGAAACGAACGCCTGTGGTGCGAATCTCCGCTCAGACGAAAAATTTTCAAAATTCGAAAAAAATTTTTGTCTGCGTGTTCGTGACACGGTGAGGACGAAACCATAGCCCCGACAACAAACCCGCAAAGGAATGTCGAGATACGGGCCGAAACAAGTCGAAAGTTCCGAAACCCGAGGACTAGGTGCCGACCGACCGGTCGAGACCGCTCGGTGCATGAAGTATCAACGGTGCCGCTCGGACGTCGGAGCCGGCCGGTCATAACACGTGTTCCTTATGGGGCAAAACAGCAACGCGACCTGAAAAATTTGGCAGTACGTTGGAACTTAGTTCCATGCGAGAATCGTTGGGACTTTGAAAATTTTTCGATCCAACGAGTGATGCGCGACTCTTTCGGACTTTGAAAATTTTTCGTTCCAACGAGTGATGCGCGACTCTTTCGGACTTTGAAAATTTTTCGATCCAACGAGTGATGCGCGACTCTTACGGACTTTGAAAATTTTTCGTTCCAACGAGTGATGCGCGACTCTTTCGGACTTTGAAAATTTTTCGATCCAACGAGTGATGCGCGACTCTTTCGGACTTTGAAAATTTTTCGATCCAACGAGTGATGCGCGACTCTTTCGGACTTTGAAAATTTTTCGATCCAACGAGTGATGCGCGACTCTTTCGGACTTTGAAAATTTTTCGTTCCAACGAGTGATGCGCGACTCTTTCGGACTTTGAAAATTTTTCGATCCAACGAGTGATGCGCGACTCTTTCGGACTTTGAAAATTTTTCGATCCAACGAGTGATGCGCGACTCTTTCGGACTTTGAAAATTTTTCGATCCAACGAGTGATGCGCGACTCTTTCGGACTTTGAAAATTTTTCGATCCAACGAGTGATGCGCGACTCTTTCGGACTTTGAAAATTTTTCGATCCAACGAGTGATGCGCGACTCTTTCGGACTTTGAAAATTTTTCGATCCAACGAGTGATGCGCGACTCTTTCGGACTTTGAAAATTTTTCGATCCAACGAGTGATGCGCGACTCTTTCGGACTTTGAAAATTTTTCGGACTTTGAAAATTTTTCGATCCAACGAGTGATGCGCGACTCTTTCGGACTTTGAAAATTTTTCGATCCAACGAGTGATGCGCGACTCTTTCGGACTTTGAAAATTTTTCGATCCAACGAGTGATGCGCGACTCTTTCGGACTTTGAAAATTTTTCGATCCAACGAGTGATGCGCGACTCTTTCGGACTTTGAAAATTTTTCGATCCAACGAGTGATGCGCGACTCTTGCGGACTTTGAAAATTTTTCGATCCAACGAGTGATGCGCGACTCTTTCGGACTTTGAAAATTTTTCGATCCAACGAGTGATGCGCGACTCTTTCGGACTTTGAAAATTTTTCGATCCAACGAGTGATGCGCGACTCTTTCGGACTTTGAAAATTTTTCGTTCCAACGAGTGATGCGCGACTTTTTCGGACTTTGAAAATTTTTCGATCCAACGAGTGATGCGCGACTCTTTCGGACTTTGAAAATTTTTCGATCCAACGAGTGATGCGCGACTCTTTCGGACTTTGAAAATTTTTCGATCCAACGAGTGATGCGCGACTCTTTCGGACTTTGAAAATTTTTCGATCCAACGAGTGATGCGCGACTCTTTCGGACTTTGAAAATTTTTCGATCCAACGAGTGATGCGCGACTCTTTCGGACTTTGAAAATTTTTCGATCCAACGAGTGATGCGCGACTCTTTCGGACTTTGAAAATTTTTCGTTCCAACGAGTGATGCGCGACTCTTTCGGACTTTGAAAATTTTTCGATCCAACGAGTGATGCGCGACTCTTTCGGACTTTGAAAATTTTTCGATCCAACGAGTGATGCGCGACTCTTTCGGACTTTGAAAATTTTTCGATCCAACGAGTGATGCGCGACTCTTTCGGACTTTGAAAATTTTTCGGACTTTGAAAATTTTTCGATCCAACGAGTGATGCGCGACTCTTTCGGACTTTGAAAATTTTTCGATCCAACGAGTGATGCGCGACTCTTTCGGACTTTGAAAATTTTTCGATCCAACGAGTGATGCGCGACTCTTTCGGACTTTGAAAATTTTTCGATCCAACGAGTGATGCGCGACTCTTTCGGACTTTGAAAATTTTTCGATCCAACGAGTGATGCGCGACTCTTTCGGACTTTGAAAATTTTTCGTTCCAACGAGTGATGCGCGACTCTTTCGGACTTTGAAAATTTTTCGATCCAACGAGTGATGCGCGACTCTATCGGACTTTGAAAATTTTTCGATCCAACGAGTGATGCGCGACTCTTGCGGACTTTGAAGATTTTTCGATCCAACGAGTGATGCGCGACTCTTTCGGACTTTGAAAATTTTTCGTTCCAACGAGTGATGCGCGACTCTTTCGGACTTTGAAAATTTTTCGATCCAACGAGTGATGCGCGACTCTTTCGGACTTTGAAAATTTTTCGATCCAACGAGTGATGCGCGACTCTTTCGGACTTTGAAAATTTTTCGATCCAACGAGTGATGCGCGACTCTTTCGGACTTTGAAAATTTTTCGATCCAACGAGTGATGCGCGACTCTTGCGGACTTTGAAAATTTTTCGATCCAACGAGTGATGCGCGACTCTTTCGGACTTTGAAAATTTTTCGATCCAACGAGTGATGCGCGACTCTTTCGGACTTTGAAAATTTTTCGATCCAACGAGTGATGCGCGACTCTTTCGGACTTTGAAAATTTTTCGTTCCAACGAGTGATGCGCGACTTTTTCGGACTTTGAAAATTTTTCGATCCAACGAGTGATGCGCGACTCTTTCGGACTTTGAAAATTTTTCGATCCAACGAGTGATGCGCGACTCTTTCGGACTTTGAAAATTTTTCGATCCAACGAGTGATGCGCGACTCTTTCGGACTTTGAAAATTTTTCGATCCAACGAGTGATGCGCGACTCTTTCGGACTTTGAAAATTTTTCGATCCAACGAGTGATGCGCGACTCTTTCGGACTTTGAGAATTTTTCGATCCAACGAGTGATGCGCGACTCTTTCGGACTTTGAAAATTTTTCGTTCCAACGAGTGATGCGCGACTCTTTCGGACTTTGAAAATTTTTCGATCCAACGAGTGATGCGCGACTCTTTCGGACTTTGAAAATTTTTCGATCCAACGAGTGATGCGCGACTCTTTCGGACTTTGAAAATTTTTCGATCCAACGAGTGATGCGCGACTCTTTCGGACTTTGAAAATTTTTCGATCCAACGAGTGATGCGCGACTCTTTCGGACTTTGAAAATTTTTCGTTCCAACGAGTGATGCGCGACTTTTTCGGACTTTGAAAATTTTTCGATCCAACGAGTGATGCGCGACTCTTTCGGACTTTGAGAATTTTTCGATCCAACGAGTGATGCGCGACTCTTTCGGACTTTGAAAATTTTTCGATCCAACGAGTGATGCGCGACTCTTTCGGACTTTGAAAATTTTTCGATCCAACGAGTGATGCGCGACTCTTTCGGACTTTGAAAATTTTTCGATCCAACGAGTGATGCGCGACTCTTTCGGACTTTGAAAATTTTTCGATCCAACGAGTGATGCGCGACTCTTTCGGACTTTGAAAATTTTTCGTTCCAACGAGTGATGCGCGACTCTTTCGGACTTTGAAAATTTTTCGATCCAACGAGTGATGCGCGACTCTTTCGGACTTTGAAAATTTTTCGATCCAACGAGTGATGCGCGACTCTTTCGGACTTTGAAAATTTTTCGATCCAACGAGTGATGCGCGACTCTTTCGGACTTTGAAAATTTTTCGGACTTTGAAAATTTTTCGATCCAACGAGTGATGCGCGACTCTTTCGGACTTTGAAAATTTTTCGATCCAACGAGTGATGCGCGACTCTTTCGGACTTTGAAAATTTTTCGATCCAACGAGTGATGCGCGACTCTTTCGGACTTTGAAAATTTTTCGATCCAACGAGTGATGCGCGACTCTTGCGGACTTTGAAAATTTTTCGATCCAACGAGTGATGCGCGACTCTTTCGGACTTTGAAAATTTTTCGATCCAACGAGTGATGCGCGACTCTTTCGGACTTTGAAAATTTTTCGATCCAACGAGTGATGCGCGACTCTTTCGGACTTTGAAAATTTTTCGTTCCAACGAGTGATGCGCGACTCTTTCGGACTTTGAAAATTTTTCGATCCAACGAGTGATGCGCGACTCTATCGGACTTTGAAAATTTTTCGATCCAACGAGTGATGCGCGACTCTTGCGGACTTTGAAAATTTTTCGATCCAACGAGTGATGCGCGACTCTTTCGGACTTTGAAAATTTTTCGTTTCAACGAGTGATGCGCGACTCTTTCGGACTTTGAAAATTTTTCGATCCAACGAGTGATGCGCGACTCTTTCGGACTTTGAAAATTTTTCGATCCAACGAGTGATGCGCGACTCTTTCGGACTTTGAAAATTTTTCGATCCAACGAGTGATGCGCGACTCTTTCGGACTTTGAAAATTTTTCGATCCAACGAGTGATGCGCGACTCTTTCGGACTTTGAAAATTTTTCGATCCAACGAGTGATGCGCGACTCTTTCGGACTTTGAAAATTTTTCGTTCCAACGAGTGATGCGCGACTCTTTCGGACTTTGAAAATTTTTCGATCCAACGAGTGATGCGCGACTCTTTCGGACTTTGAAAATTTTTCGATCCAACGAGTGATGCGCGACTCTTTCGGACTTTGAAAATTTTTCGATCCAACGAGTGATGCGCGACTCTTTCGGACTTTGAAAATTTTTCGGACTTTGAAAATTTTTCGATCCAACGAGTGATGCGCGACTCTTTCGGACTTTGAAAATTTTTCGATCCAACGAGTGATGCGCGACTCTTTCGGACTTTGAAAATTTTTCGATCCAACGAGTGATGCGCGACTCTTTCGGACTTTGAAAATTTTTCGATCCAACGAGTGATGCGCGACTCTTTCGGACTTTGAAAATTTTTCGATCCAACGAGTGATGCGCGACTCTTTCGGACTTTGAAAATTTTTCGATCCAACGAGTGATGCGCGACTCTTTCGGACTTTGAAAATTTTTCGATCCAACGAGTGATGCGCGACTCTTTCGGACTTTGAAAATTTTTCGATCCAACGAGTGATGCGCGACTCTTGCGGACTTTGAAAATTTTTCGATCCAACGAGTGATGCGCGACTCTTTCGGACTTTGAAAATTTTTCGATCCAACGAGTGATGCGCGACTCTTTCGGACTTTGAAAATTTTTCGATCCAACGAGTGATGCGCGACTCTTTCGGACTTTGAAAATTTTTCGATCCAACGAGTGATGCGCGACTTTTTCGGACTTTGAAAATTTTTCGATCCAACGAGTGATGCGCGACTCTTTCGGACTTTGAAAATTTTTCGATCCAACGAGTGATGCGCGACTCTTTCGGACTTTGAAAATTTTTCGATCCAACGAGTGATGCGCGACTCTTTCGGACTTTGAAAATTTTTCGATCCAACGAGTGATGCGCGACTCTTTCGGACTTTGAAAATTTTTCGATCCAACGAGTGATGCGCGACTCTTTCGGACTTTGAAAATTTTTCGATCCAACGAGTGATGCGCGACTCTTTCGGACTTTGAAAATTTTTCGTTCCAACGAGTGATGCGCGACTCTTTCGGACTTTGAAAATTTTTCGATCCAACGAGTGATGCGCGACTCTTTCGGACTTTGAAAATTTTTCGATCCAACGAGTGATGCGCGACTCTTTCGGACTTTGAAAATTTTTCGATCCAACGAGTGATGCGCGACTCTTTCGGACTTTGAAAATTTTTCGTTCCAACGAGTGATGCGCGACTCTTTCGGACTTTGAAAATTTTTCGATCCAACGAGTGATGCGCGACTCTTTCGGACTTTGAAAATTTTTCGATCCAACGAGTGATGCGCGACTCTTTCGGACTTTGAAAATTTTTCGATCCAACGAGTGATGCGCGACTCTTTCGGACTTTGAAAATTTTTCGATCCAACGAGTGATGCGCGACTCTTTCGGACTTTGAAAATTTTTCGATCCAACGAGTGATGCGCGACTCTTTCGGACTTTGAAAATTTTTCGATCCAACGAGTGATGCGCGACTCTTTCGGACTTTGAAAATTTTTCGATCCAACGAGTGATGCGCGACTCTTTCGGACTTTGAAAATTTTTCGGACTTTGAAAATTTTTCGATCCAACGAGTGATGCGCGACTCTTTCGGACTTTGAAAATTTTTCGATCCAACGAGTGATGCGCGACTCTTTCGGACTTTGAAAATTTTTCGATCCAACGAGTGATGCGCGACTCTTTCGGACTTTGAAAATTTTTCGATCCAACGAGTGATGCGCGACTCTTTCGGACTTTGAAAATTTTTCGATCCAACGAGTGATGCGCGACTCTTGCGGACTTTGAAAATTTTTCGATCCAACGAGTGATGCGCGACTCTTTCGGACTTTGAAAATTTTTCGATCCAACGAGTGATGCGCGACTCTTTCGGACTTTGAAAATTTTTCGATCCAACGAGTGATGCGCGACTCTTTCGGACTTTGAAAATTTTTCGTTCCAACGAGTGATGCGCGACTTTTTCGGACTTTGAAAATTTTTCGATCCAACGAGTGATGCGCGACTCTTTCGGACTTTGAAAATTTTTCGATCCAACGAGTGATGCGCGACTCTTTCGGACTTTGAAAATTTTTCGATCCAACGAGTGATGCGCGACTCTTTCGGACTTTGAAAATTTTTCGATCCAACGAGTGATGCGCGACTCTTTCGGACTTTGAAAATTTTTCGATCCAACGAGTGATGCGCGACTCTTTCGGACTTTGAAAATTTTTCGATCCAACGAGTGATGCGCGACTCTTTCGGACTTTGAAAATTTTTCGTTCCAACGAGTGATGCGCGACTCTTTCGGACTTTGAAAATTTTTCGATCCAACGAGTGATGCGCGACTCTTTCGGACTTTGAAAATTTTTCGATCCAACGAGTGATGCGCGACTCTTTCGGACTTTGAAAATTTTTCGATCCAACGAGTGATGCGCGACTCTTTCGGACTTTGAAAATTTTTCGGACTTTGAAAATTTTTCGATCCAACGAGTGATGCGCGACTCTTTCGGACTTTGAAAATTTTTCGATCCAACGAGTGATGCGCGACTCTTTCGGACTTTGAAAATTTTTCGATCCAACGAGTGATGCGCGACTCTTTCTGACTTTGAAAATTTTTCGATCCAACGAGTGATGCGCGACTCTTTCGGACTTTGAAAATTTTTCGATCCAACGAGTGATGCGCGACTCTTTCGGACTTTGAAAATTTTTCGTTCCAACGAGTGATGCGCGACTCTTTCGGACTTTGAAAATTTTTCGATCCAACGAGTGATGCGCGACTCTATCGGACTTTGAAAATTTTTCGATCCAACGAGTGATGCGCGACTCTTGCGGACTTTGAAGATTTTTCGATCCAACGAGTGATGCGCGACTCTTTCGGACTTTGAAAATTTTTCGTTCCAACGAGTGATGCGCGACTCTTTCGGACTTTGAAAATTTTTCGATCCAACGAGTGATGCGCGACTCTTTCGGACTTTGAAAATTTTTCGATCCAACGAGTGATGCGCGACTCTTTCGGACTTTGAAAATTTTTCGATCCAACGAGTGATGCGCGACTCTTTCGGACTTTGAAAATTTTTCGATCCAACGAGTGATGCGCGACTCTTTCGGACTTTGAAAATTTTTCGATCCAACGAGTGATGCGCGACTCTTTCGGACTTTGAAAATTTTTCGTTTCAACGAGTGATGCGCGCCTCTTTCGGACTTTGAAAATTTTTCGATCCAACGAGTGATGCGCGACTCTTTCGGACTTTGAAAATTTTTCGATCCAACGAGTGATGCGCGACTCTTTCGGACTTTGAAAATTTTTCGATCCAACGAGTGATGCGCGACTCTTTCGGACTTTGAAAATTTTTCGATCCAACGAGTGATGCGCGACTCTTTCGGACTTTGAAAATTTTTCGTTCCAACGAGTGATGCGCGACTTTTTCGGACTTTGAAAATTTTTCGATCCAACGAGTGATGCGCGACTCTTTCGGACTTTGAGAATTTTTCGATCCAACGAGTGATGCGCGACTCTTTCGGACTTTGAAAATTTTTCGATCCAACGAGTGATGCGCGACTCTTTCGGACTTTGAAAATTTTTCGATCCAACGAGTGATGCGCGACTCTTTCGGACTTTGAAAATTTTTCGATCCAACGAGTGATGCGCGACTCTTTCGGACTTTGAAAATTTTTCGATCCAACGAGTGATGCGCGACTCTTTCGGACTTTGAAAATTTTTCGTTCCAACGAGTGATGCGCGACTCTTTCGGACTTTGAAAATTTTTCGATCCAACGAGTGATGCGCGACTCTTTCGGACTTTGAAAATTTTTCGATCCAACGAGTGATGCGCGACTCTTTCGGACTTTGAAAATTTTTCGATCCAACGAGTGATGCGCGACTCTTTCGGACTTTGAAAATTTTTCGGACTTTGAAAATTTTTCGATCCAACGAGTGATGCGCGACTCTTTCGGACTTTGAAAATTTTTCGATCCAACGAGTGATGCGCGACTCTTTCGGACTTTGAAAATTTTTCGATCCAACGAGTGATGCGCGACTCTTTCGGACTTTGAAAATTTTTCGATCCAACGAGTGATGCGCGACTCTTTCGGACTTTGAAAATTTTTCGATCCAACGAGTGATGCGCGACTCTTTCGGACTTTGAAAATTTTTCGATCCAACGAGTGATGCGCGACTCTTTCGGACTTTGAAAATTTTTCGATCCAACGAGAGATGCGCGACTCTTTCGGACTTTGAAAATTTTTCGTTCCAACGAGTGATGCGCGACTCTTTCGGACTTTGAAAATTTTTCGATCCAACGAGTGATGCGCGACTCTATCGGACTTTGAAAATTTTTCGATCCAACGAGTGATGCGCGACTCTTTCGGACTTTGAAAATTTTTCGATCCAACGAGTGATGCGCGACTCTTTCGGACTTTGAAAATTTTTCGTTTCAACGAGTGATGCGCGACTCTTTCGGACTTTGAAAATTTTTCGATCCAACGAGTGATGCGCGACTCTTTCGGACTTTGAAAATTTTTCGATCCAACGAGTGATGCGCGACTCTTTCGGACTTTGAAAATTTTTCGATCCAACGAGTGATGCGCGACTCTTTCGGACTTTGAAAATTTTTCGATCCAACGAGTGATGCGCGACTCTTTCGGACTTTGAAAATTTTTCGATCCAACGAGTGATGCGCGACTCTTTCGGACTTTGAAAATTTTTCGTTCCAACGAGTGATGCGCGACTCTTTCGGACTTTGAAAATTTTTCGATCCAACGAGTGATGCGCGACTCTTTCGGACTTTGAAAATTTTTCGATCCAACGAGTGATGCGCGACTCTTTCGGACTTTGAAAATTTTTCGATCCAACGAGTGATGCGCGACTCTTTCGGACTTTGAAAATTTTTCGGACTTTGAAAATTTTTCGATCCAACGAGTGATGCGCGACTCTTTCGGACTTTGAAAATTTTTCGATCCAACGAGTGATGCGCGACTCTTTCGGACTTTGAAAATTTTTCGATCCAACGAGTGATGCGCGACTCTTTCGGACTTTGAAAATTTTTCGATCCAACGAGTGATGCGCGACTCTTTCGGACTTTGAAAATTTTTCGATCCAACGAGTGATGCGCGACTCTTGCGGACTTTGAAAATTTTTCGATCCAACGAGTGATGCGCGACTCTTTCGGACTTTGAAAATTTTTCGATCCAACGAGTGATGCGCGACTCTTTCGGACTTTGAAAATTTTTCGATCCAACGAGTGATGCGCGACTCTTTCGGACTTTGAAAATTTTTCGTTCCAACGAGTGATGCGCGACTTTTTCGGACTTTGAAAATTTTTCGATCCAACGAGTGATGCGCGACTCTTTCGGACTTTGAAAATTTTTCGATCCAACGAGTGATGCGCGACTCTTTCGGACTTTGAAAATTTTTCGATCCAACGAGTGATGCGCGACTCTTTCGGACTTTGAAAATTTTTCGATCCAACGAGTGATGCGCGACTCTTTCGGACTTTGAAAATTTTTCGATCCAACGAGTGATGCGCGACTCTTTCGGACTTTGAAAATTTTTCGATCCAACGAGTGATGCGCGACTCTTTCGGACTTTGAAAATTTTTCGATCCAACGAGTGATGCGCGACTCTTTCGGACTTTGAAAATTTTTCGATCCAACGAGTGATGCGCGACTCTTTCGGACTTTGAAAATTTTTCGATCCAACGAGTGATGCGCGACTCTTTCGGACTTTGAAAATTTTTCGTTCCAACGAGTGATGCGCGACTCTTTCGGACTTTGAAAATTTTTCGATCCAACGAGTGATGCGCGACTCTTTCGGACTTTGAAAATTTTTCGATCCAACGAGTGATGCGCGACTCTTTCGGACTTTGAAAATTTTTCGATCCAACGAGTGATGCGCGACTCTTTCGGACTTTGAAAATTTTTCGGACTTTGTAAATTTTTCGATCCAACGAGTGATGCGCGACTCTTTCGGACTTTGAAAATTTTTCGATCCAACGAGTGATGCGCGACTCTTTCGGACTTTGAAAATTTTTCGATCCAACGAGTGATGCGCGACTCTTTCGGACTTTGAAAATTTTTCGATCCAACGAGTGATGCGCGACTCTTTCGGACTTTGAAAATTTTTCGATCCAACGAGTGATGCGCGACTCTTGCGGACTTTGAAAATTTTTCGATCCAACGAGTGATGCGCGACTCTTTCGGACTTTGAAAATTTTTCGATCCAACGAGTGATGCGCGACTCTTTCGGACTTTGAAAATTTTTCGATCCAACGAGTGATGCGCGACTCTTTCGGACTTTGAAAATTTTTCGTTCCAACGAGTGATGCGCGACTTTTTCGGACTTTGAAAATTTTTCGATCCAACGAGTGATGCGCGACTCTTTCGGACTTTGAAAATTTTTCGATCCAACGAGTGATGCGCGACTCTTTCGGACTTTGAAAATTTTTCGATCCAACGAGTGATGCGCGACTCTTTCGGACTTTGAAAATTTTTCGATCCAACGAGTGATGCGCGACTCTTTCGGACTTTGAAAATTTTTCGATCCAACGAGTGATGCGCGACTCTTTCGGACTTTGAAAATTTTTCGATCCAACGAGTGATGCGCGACTCTTGCGGACTTTGAAAATTTTTCGATCCAACGAGTGATGCGCGACTCTTTCGGACTTTGAAAATTTTTCGATCCAACGAGTGATGCGCGACTCTTTCGGACTTTGAAAATTTTTCGATCCAACGAGTGATGCGCGACTCTTTCGGACTTTGAAAATTTTTCGTTCCAACGAGTGATGCGCGACTTTTTCGGACTTTGAAAATTTTTCGATCCAACGAGTGATGCGCGACTCTTTCGGACTTTGAAAATTTTTCGATCCAACGAGTGATGCGCGACTCTTTCGGACTTTGAAAATTTTTCGATCCAACGAGTGATGCGCGACTCTTTCGGACTTTGAAAATTTTTCGATCCAACGAGTGATGCGCGACTCTTTCGGACTTTGAAAATTTTTCGATCCAACGAGTGATGCGCGACTCTTTCGGACTTTGAAAATTTTTCGATCCAACGAGTGATGCGCGACTCTTTCGGACTTTGAAAATTTTTCGTTCCAACGAGTGATGCGCGACTTTTTCGGACTTTGAAAATTTTTCGATCCAACGAGTGATGCGCGACTCTTTCGGACTTTGAGAATTTTTCGATCCAACGAGTGATGCGCGACTCTTTCGGACTTTGAAAATTTTTCGTTCCAACGAGTGATGCGCGACTCTTTCGGACTTTGAAAATTTTTCGATCCAACGAGTGATGCGCGACTCTTTCGGACTTTGAAAATTTTTCGATCCAACGAGTGATGCGCGACTCTTTCGGACTTTGAAAATTTTTCGATCCAACGAGTGATGCGCGACTCTTTCGGACTTTGAAACTTTTTCGGACTTTGAAAATTTTTCGATCCAACGAGTGATGCGCGACTCTTTCGGACTTTGAAAATTTTTCGATCCAACGAGTGATGCGCGACTCTTTCGGACTTTGAAAATTTTTCGATCCAACGAGTGATGCGCGACTCTTTCGGACTTTGAAAATTTTTCGATCCAACGAGTGATGCGCGACTCTTGCGGACTTTGAAAATTTTTCGATCCAACGAGTGATGCGCGACTCTTTCGGACTTTGAAAATTTTTCGATCCAACGAGTGATGCGCGACTCTTTCGGACTTTGAAAATTTTTCGATCCAACGAGAGATGCGCGACTCTTTCGGACTTTGAAAATTTTTCGATCCAACGAGTGATGCGCGACTCTTTCGGACTTTGAAAATTTTTCGATCCAACGAGTGATGCGCGACTCTATCGGACTTTGAAAATTTTTCGATCCAACGAGTGATGCGCGACTCTTTCGGACTTTGAAAATTTTTCGATCCAACGAGTGATGCGCGACTCTTTCGGACTTTGAAAATTTTTCGTTTCAACGAGTGATGCGCGACTCTTTCGGACTTTGAAAATTTTTCGATCCAACGAGTGATGCGCGACTCTTTCGGACTTTGAAAATTTTTCGATCCAACGAGTGATGCGCGACTCTTTCGGACTTTGAAAATTTTTCGATCCAACGAGTGATGCGCGACTCTTTCGGACTTTGAAAATTTTTCGATCCAACGAGTGATGCGCGACTCTTTCGGACTTTGAAAATTTTTCGATCCAACGAGTGATGCGCGACTCTTTCGGACTTTGAAAATTTTTCGTTCCAACGAGTGATGCGCGACTCTTTCGGACTTTGAAAATTTTTCGATCCAACGAGTGATGCGCGACTCTTTCGGACTTTGAAAATTTTTCGATCCAACGAGTGATGCGCGACTCTTTCGGACTTTGAAAATTTTTCGATCCAACGAGTGATGCGCGACTCTTTCGGACTTTGAAAATTTTTCGGACTTTGAAAATTTTTCGATCCAACGAGTGATGCGCGACTCTTTCGGACTTTGAAAATTTTTCGATCCAACGAGTGATGCGCGACTCTTTCGGACTTTGAAAATTTTTCGATCCAACGAGTGATGCGCGACTCTTTCGGACTTTGAAAATTTTTCGATCCAACGAGTGATGCGCGACTCTTTCGGACTTTGAAAATTTTTCGATCCAACGAGTGATGCGCGTCTCTTGCGGACTTTGAAAATTTTTCGATCCAACGAGTGATGCGCGACTCTTTCGGACTTTGAAAATTTTTCGATCCAACGAGTGATGCGCGACTCTTTCGGACTTTGAAAATTTTTCGATCCAACGAGTGATGCGCGACTCTTTCGGACTTTGAAAATTTTTCGTTCCAACGAGTGATGCGCGACTTTTTCGGACTTTGAAAATTTTTCGATCCAACGAGTGATGCGCGACTCTTTCGGACTTTGAAAATTTTTCGATCCAACGAGTGATGCGCGACTCTTTCGGACTTTGAAAATTTTTCGATCCAACGAGTGATGCGCGACTCTTTCGGACTTTGAAAATTTTTCGATCCAACGAGTGATGCGCGACTCTTTCGGACTTTGAAAATTTTTCGATCCAACGAGTGATGCGCGACTCTTTCGGACTTTGAAAATTTTTCGATCCAACGAGTGATGCGCGACTCTTGCGGACTTTGAAAATTTTTCGATCCAACGAGTGATGCGCGACTCTTTCGGACTTTGAAAATTTTTCGATCCAACGAGTGATGCGCGACTCTTTCGGACTTTGAAAATTTTTCGATCCAACGAGTGATGCGCGACTCTTTCGGACTTTGAAAATTTTTCGTTCCAACGAGTGATGCGCGACTTTTTCGGACTTTGAAAATTTTTCGATCCAACGAGTGATGCGCGACTCTTTCGGACTTTGAAAATTTTTCGATCCAACGAGTGATGCGCGACTCTTTCGGACTTTGAAAATTTTTCGATCCAACGAGTGATGCGCGACTCTTTCGGACTTTGAAAATTTTTCGATCCAACGAGTGATGCGCGACTCTTTCGGACTTTGAAAATTTTTCGATCCAACGAGTGATGCGCGACTCTTTCGGACTTTGAAAATTTTTCGATCCAACGAGTGATGCGCGACTCTTTCGGACTTTGAAAATTTTTCGTTCCAACGAGTGATGCGCGACTCTTTCGGACTTTGAAAATTTTTCGATCCAACGAGTGATGCGCGACTCTTTCGGACTTTGAAAATTTTTCGATCCAACGAGTGATGCGCGACTCTTTCGGACTTTGAAAATTTTTCGATCCAACGAGTGATGCGCGACTCTTTCGGACTTTGAAAATTTTTCGTTCCAACGAGTGATGCGCGACTCTTTCGGACTTTGAAAATTTTTCGATCCAACGAGTGATGCGCGACTCTTTCGGACTTTGAAAATTTTTCGATCCAACGAGTGATGCGCGACTCTTTCGGACTTTGAAAATTTTTCGATCCAACGAGTGATGCGCGACTCTTTCGGACTTTGAAAATTTTTCGATCCAACGAGTGATGCGCGACTCTTTCGGACTTTGAAAATTTTTCGGTCCAACGAGTGATGCGCGACTCTTTCGGACTTTGAAAATTTTTCTAGCCAACGAGTGATGCGCGACTCTTTCGGACTTTGAAAATTTTTCGATCCAACGAGTGATGCGCGACTCTTTCGGACTTTGAAAATTTTTCGGACTTTGAAAATTTTTCGATCCAACGAGTGATGCGCGACTCTTTCGGACTTTGAAAATTTTTCGATCCAACGAGTGATGCGCGACTCTTTCGGACTTTGAAAATTTTTCGATCCAACGAGTGATGCGCGACTCTTTCGGACTTTGAAAATTTTTCGATCCAACGAGTGATGCGCGACTCTTTCGGACTTTGAAAATTTTTCGATCCAACGAGTGATGCGCGACTCTTGCGGACTTTGAAAATTTTTCGATCCAACGAGTGATGCGCGACTCTTTCGGACTTTGAAAATTTTTCGATCCAACGAGTGATGCGCGACTCTTTCGGACTTTGAAAATTTTTCGATCCAACGAGTGATGCGCGACTCTTTCGGACTTTGAAAATTTTTCGTTCCAACGAGTGATGCGCGACTTTTTCGGACTTTGAAAATTTTTCGATCCAACGAGTGATGCGCGACTCTTTCGGACTTTGAAAATTTTTCGATCCAACGAGTGATGCGCGACTCTTTCGGACTTTGAAAATTTTTCGATCCAACGAGTGATGCGCGACTCTTTCGGACTTTGAAAATTTTTCGATCCAACGAGTGATGCGCGACTCTTTCGGACTTTGAAAATTTTTCGATCCAACGAGTGATGCGCGACTCTTTCGGACTTTGAAAATTTTTCGATCCAACGAGTGATGCGCGACTCTTTCGGACTTTGAAAATTTTTCGTTCCAACGAGTGATGCGCGACTCTTTCGGACTTTGAAAATTTTTCGATCCAACGAGTGATGCGCGACTCTTTCGGACTTTGAAAATTTTTCGATCCAACGAGTGATGCGCGACTCTTTCGGACTTTGAAAATTTTTCGATCCAACGAGTGATGCGCGACTCTTTCGGACTTTGAAAATTTTTCGGACTTTGAAAATTTTTCGATCCAACGAGTGATGCGCGACTCTTTCGGACTTTGAAAATTTTTCGATCCAACGAGTGATGCGCGACTCTTTCGGACTTTGAAAATTTTTCGATCCAACGAGTGATGCGCGACTCTTTCGGACTTTGAAAATTTTTCGATCCAACGAGTGATGCGCGACTCTTTCGGACTTTGAAAATTTTTCGATCCAACGAGTGATGCGCGACTCTTTCGGACTTTGAAAATTTTTCGTTCCAACGAGTGATGCGCGACTCTTTCGGACTTTGAAAATTTTTCGATCCAACGAGTGATGCGCGACTCTATCGGACTTTGAAAATTTTTCGATCCAACGAGTGATGCGCGACTCTTGCGGACTTTGAAGATTTTTCGATCCAACGAGTGATGCGCGACTCTTTCGGACTTTGAAAATTTTTCGTTCCAACGAGTGATGCGCGACTCTTTCGGACTTTGAAAATTTTTCGATCCAACGAGTGATGCGCGACTCTTTCGGACTTTGAAAATTTTTCGATCCAACGAGTGATGCGCGACTCTTTCGGACTTTGAAAATTTTTCGATCCAACGAGTGATGCGCGACTCTTTCGGACTTTGAAAATTTTTCGATCCAACGAGTGATGCGCGACTCTTTCGGACTTTGAAAATTTTTCGATCCAACGAGTGATGCGCGACTCTTTCGGACTTTGAAAATTTTTCGTTCCAACGAGTGATGCGCGACTCTTTCGGACTTTGAAAATTTTTCGATCCAACGAGTGATGCGCGACTCTTTCGGACTTTGAAAATTTTTCGATCCAACGAGTGATGCGCGACTCTTTCGGACTTTGAAAATTTTTCGATCCAACGAGTGATGCGCGACTCTTTCGGACTTTGAAAATTTTTCGATCCAACGAGTGATGCGCGACTCTTTCGGACTTTGAAAATTTTTCGTTCCAACGAGTGATGCGCGACTTTTTCGGACTTTGAAAATTTTTCGATCCAACGAGTGATGCGCGACTCTTTCGGACTTTGAGAATTTTTCGATCCAACGAGTGATGCGCGACTCTTTCGGACTTTGAAAATTTTTCGATCCAACGAGTGATGCGCGACTCTTTCGGACTTTGAAAATTTTTCGATCCAACGAGTGATGCGCGACTCTTTCGGACTTTGAAAATTTTTCGATCCAACGAGTGATGCGCGACTCTTTCGGACTTTGAAAATTCTCGATCCAACGAGTGATGCGCGACTCTTTCGGACTTTGAAAATTTTTCGTTCCAACGAGTGATGCGCGACTCTTTCGGACTTTGAAAATTTTTCGATCCAACGAGTGATGCGCGACTCTTTCGGACTTTGAAAATTTTTCGATCCAACGAGTGATGCGCGACTCTTTCGGACTTTGAAAATTTTTCGATCCAACGAGTGATGCGCGACTCTTTCGGACTTTGAAAATTTTTCGGACTTTGAAAATTTTTCGATCCAACGAGTGATGCGCGACTCTTTCGGACTTTGAAAATTTTTCGATCCAACGAGTGATGCGCGACTCTTTCGGACTTTGAAAATTTTTCGATCCAACGAGTGATGCGCGACTCTTTCGGACTTTGAAAATTTTTCGATCCAACGAGTGATGCGCGACTCTTGCGGACTTTGAAAATTTTTCGATCCAACGAGTGATGCGCGACTCTTTCGGACTTTGAAAATTTTTCGATCCAACGAGTGATGCGCGACTCTTTCGGACTTTGAAAATTTTTCGATCCAACGAGAGATGCGCGACTCTTTCGGACTTTGAAAATTTTTCGTTCCAACGAGTGATGCGCGACTCTTTCGGACTTTGAAAATTTTTCGATCCAACGAGTGATGCGCGACTCTATCGGACTTTGAAAATTTTTCGATCCAACGAGTGATGCGCGACTCTTGCGGACTTTGAAAATTTTTCGATCCAACGAGTGATGCGCGACTCTTTCGGACTTTGAAAATTTTTCGTTTCAACGAGTGATGCGCGACTCTTTCGGACTTTGAAAATTTTTCGATCCAACGAGTGATGCGCGACTCTTTCGGACTTTGAAAATTTTTCGATCCAACGAGTGATGCGCGACTCTTTCGGACTTTGAAAATTTTTCGATCCAACGAGTGATGCGCGACTCTTTCGGACTTTGAAAATTTTTCGATCCAACGAGTGATGCGCGACTCTTTCGGACTTTGAAAATTTTTCGATCCAACGAGTGATGCGCGACTCTTTCGGACTTTGAAAATTTTTCGTTCCAACGAGTGATGCGCGACTCTTTCGGACTTTGAAAATTTTTCGATCCAACGAGTGATGCGCGACTCTTTCGGACTTTGAAAATTTTTCGATCCAACGAGTGATGCGCGACTCTTTCGGACTTTGAAAATTTTTCGATCCAACGAGTGATGCGCGACTCTTTCGGACTTTGAAAATTTTTCGGACTTTGAAAATTTTTCGATCCAACGAGTGATGCGCGACTCTTTCGGACTTTGAAAATTTTTCGATCCAACGAGTGATGCGCGACTCTTTCGGACTTTGAAAATTTTTCGATCCAACGAGTGATGCGCGACTCTTTCGGACTTTGAAAATTTTTCGATCCAACGAGTGATGCGCGACTCTTTCGGACTTTGAAAATTTTTCGATCCAACGAGTGATGCGCGACTCTTGCGGACTTTGAAAATTTTTCGATCCAACGAGTGATGCGCGACTCTTTCGGACTTTGAAAATTTTTCGATCCAACGAGTGATGCGCGACTCTTTCGGACTTTGAAAATTTTTCGATCCAACGAGTGATGCGCGACTCTTTCGGACTTTGAAAATTTTTCGTTCCAACAAGTGATGCGCGACTTTTTCGGACTTTGAAAATTTTTCGATCCAACGAGTGATGCGCGACTCTTTCGGACTTTGAAAATTTTTCGATCCAACGAGTGATGCGCGACTCTTTCGGACTTTGAAAATTTTTCGATCCAACGAGTGATGCGCGACTCTTTCGGACTTTGAAAATTTTTCGATCCAACGAGTGATGCGCGACTCTTTCGGACTTTGAAAATTTTTCGATCCAACGAGTGATGCGCGACTCTTTCGGACTTTGAAAATTTTTCGATCCAACGAGTGATGCGCGACTCTTTCGGACTTTGAAAATTTTTCGTTCCAACGAGTGATGCGCGACTCTTTCGGACTTTGAAAATTTTTCGATCCAACGAGTGATGCGCGACTCTTTCGGACTTTGAAAATTTTTCGATCCAACGAGTGATGCGCGACTCTTTCGGACTTTGAAAATTTTTCGGACTTTGAAAATTTTTCGATCCAACGAGTGATGCGCGACTCTTTCGGACTTTGAAAATTTTTCGATCCAACGAGTGATGCGCGACTCTTTCGGACTTTGAAAATTTTTCGATCCAACGAGTGATGCGCGACTCTTTCGGACTTTGAAAATTTTTCGATCCAACGAGTGATGCGCGACTCTTTCGGACTTTGAAAATTTTTCGATCCAACGAGTGATGCGCGACTCTTTCGGACTTTGAAAATTTTTCGTTCCAACGAGTGATGCGCGACTCTTTCGGACTTTGAAAATTTTTCGATCCAACGAGTGATGCGCGACTCTATCGGACTTTGAAAATTTTTCGATCCAACGAGTGATGCGCGACTCTTGCGGACTTTGAAGATTTTTCGATCCAACGAGTGATGCGCGACTCTTTCGGACTTTGAAAATTTTTCGTTCCAACGAGTGATGCGCGACTCTTTCGGACTTTGAAAATTTTTCGATCCAACGAGTGATGCGCGACTCTTTCGGACTTTGAAAATTTTTCGATCCAACGAGTGATGCGCGACTCTTTCGGACTTTGAAAATTTTTCGATCCAACGAGTGATGCGCGACTCTTTCGGACTTTGAAAATTTTTCGATCCAACGAGTGATGCGCGACTCTTTCGGACTTTGAAAATTTTTCGGACTTTGAAAATTTTTCGATCCAACGAGTGATGCGCGACTCTTTCGGACTTTGAAAATTTTTCGATCCAACGAGTGATGCGCGACTCTTTCGGACTTTGAAAATTTTTCGTTCCAACGAGTGATGCGCGACTCTTTCGGACTTTGAAAATTTTTCGATCCAACGAGTGATGCGCGACTCTTTCGGACTTTGAAAATTTTTCGATCCAACGAGTGATGCGCGACTCTTTCGGACTTTGAAAATTTTTCGATCCAACGAGTGATGCGCGACTCTTTCGGACTTTGAAAATTTTTCGATCCAACGAGTGATGCGCGACTCTTGCGGACTTTGAAAATTTTTCGATCCAACGAGTGATGCGCGACTCTTTCGGACTTTGAAAATTTTTCGTTCCAACGAGTGATGCGCGACTCTTTCGGACTTTGAAAATTTTTCGATCCAACGAGTGATGCGCGACTCTTTCGGACTTTGAAAATTTTTCGATCCAACGAGTGATGCGCGACTCTTTCGGACTTTGAAAATTTTTCGATCCAACGAGTGATGCGCGACTCTTTCGGACTTTGAAAATTTTTCGATCCAACGAGTGATGCGCGACTCTTTCGGACTTTGAAAATTTTTCGATCCAACGAGTGATGCGCGACTCTTTCGGACTTTGAAAATTTTTCGGACTTTGAAAATTTTTCGATCCAACGAGTGATGCGCGACTCTTTCGGACTTTGAAAATTTTTCGATCCAACGAGTGATGCGCGACTCTTTCGGACTTTGAAAATTTTTCGATCCAACGAGTGATGCGCGACTCTTTCGGACTTTGAAAATTTTTCGATCCAACGAGTGATGCGCGACTCTTTCGGACTTTGAAAATTTTTCGATCCAACGAGTGATGCGCGACTCTTTCGGACTTTGAAAATTTTTCGTTCCAACGAGTGATGCGCGACTCTTTCGGACTTTGAAAATTTTTCGATCCAACGAGTGATGCGCGACTATATCGGACTTTGAAAATTTTTCGATCCAACGAGTGATGCGCGACTCTTGCGGACTTTGAAGATTTTTCGATCCAACGAGTGATGCGCGACTCTTTCGGACTTTGAAAATTTTTCGTTCCAACGAGTGATGCGCGACTCTTTCGGACTTTGAAAATTTTTCGATCCAACGAGTGATGCGCGACCCTTTCGGACTTTGAAAATTTTTCGATCCAACGAGTGATGCGCGACTCTTTCGGACTTTGAAAATTTTTCGGACTTTGAAAATTTTTCGATCCAACGAGTGATGCGCGACTCTTTCGGACTTTGAAAATTTTTCGATCCAACGAGTGATGCGCGACTCTTTCGGACTTTGAAAATTTTTCGATCCAACGAGTGATGCGCGACTCTTTCGGACTTTGAAAATTTTTCGATCCAACGAGTGATGCGCGACTCTTTCGGACTTTGAAAATTTTTCGATCCAACGAGTGATGCGCGACTCTTTCGGACTTTGAAAATTTTTCGTTCCAACGAGTGATGCGCGACTCTTTCGGACTTTGAAAATTTTTCGATCCAACGAGTGATGCGCGACTCTATCGGACTTTGAAAATTTTTCGATCCAACGAGTGATGCGCGACTCTTGCGGACTTTGAAGATTTTTCGATCCAACGAGTGATGCGCGACTCTTTCGGACTTTGAAAATTTTTCGTTCCAACGAGTGATGCGCGACTCTTTCGGACTTTGAAAATTTTTCGATCCAACGAGTGATGCGCGACTCTTTCGGACTTTGAAAATTTTTCGATCCAACGAGTGATGCGCGACTCTTTCGGACTTTGAAAATTTTTCGATCCAACGAGTGATGCGCGACTCTTTCGGACTTTGAAAATTTTTCGATCCAACGAGTGATGCGCGACTCTTTCGGACTTTGAAAATTTTTCGATCCAACGAGTGATGCGCGACTCTTTCGGACTTTGAAAATTTTTCGTTCCAACGAGTGATGCGCGACTCTTTCGGACTTTGAAAATTTTTCGATCCAACGAGTGATGCGCGACTCTTTCGGACTTTGAAAATTTTTCGATCCAACGAGTGATGCGCGACTCTTTCGGACTTTGAAAATTTTTCGATCCAACGAGTGATGCGCGACTCTTTCGGACTTTGAAAATTTTTCGATCCAACGAGTGATGCGCGACTCTTTCGGACTTTGAAAATTTTTCGTTCCAACGAGTGATGCGCGACTTTTTCGGACTTTGAAAATTTTTCGATCCAACGAGTGATGCGCGACTCTTTCGGACTTTGAGAATTTTTCGATCCAACGAGTGATGCGCGACTCTTTCGGACTTTGAAAATTTTTCGATCCAACGAGTGATGCGCGACTCTTTCGGACTTTGAAAATTTTTCGATCCAACGAGTGATGCGCGACTCTTTCGGACTTTGAAAATTTTTCGATCCAACGAGTGATGCGCGACTCTTTCGGACTTTGAAAATTTTTCGATCCAACGAGTGATGCGCGACTCTTTCGGACTTTGAAAATTTTTCGTTCCAACGAGTGATGCGCGACTCTTTCGGACTTTGAAAATTTTTCGATCCAACGAGTGATGCGCGACTCTTTCGGACTTTGAAAATTTTTCGATCCAACGAGTGATGCGCGACTCTTTCGGACTTTGAAAATTTTTCGATCCAACGAGTGATGCGCGACTCTTTCGGACTTTGAAAATTTTTCGATCCAACGAGTGATGCGCGACTCTTGCGGACTTTGAAAATTTTTCGATCCAACGAGTGATGCGCGACTCTTTCGGACTTTGAAAATTTTCGATCCAACGAGTGATGCGCGACTCTTTCGGACTTTGAAAATTTTTCGATCCAACGAGTGATGCGCGACTCTTTCGGACTTTGAAAATTTTTCGTTCCAACGAGTGATGCGCGACTCTTTCGGACTTTGAAAATTTTTCGATCCAACGAGTGATGCGCGACTCTATCGGACTTTGAAAATTTTTCGATCCAACGAGTGATGCGCGACTCTTGCGGACTTTGAAAATTTTTCGATCCAACGAGTGATGCGCGACTCTTTCGGACTTTGAAAATTTTTCGTTTCAACGAGTGATGCGCGACTCTTTCGGACTTTGAAAATTTTTCGATCCAACGAGTGATGCGCGACTCTTTCGGACTTTGAAAATTTTTCGATCCAACGAGTGATGCGCGACTCTTTCGGACTTTGAAAATTTTTCGATCCAACGAGTGATGCGCGACTCTTTCGGACTTTGAAAATTTTTCGATCCAACGAGTGATGCGCGACTCTTTCGGACTTTGAAAATTTTTCGATCCAACGAGTGATGCGCGACTCTTTCGGACTTTGAAAATTTTTCGTTCCAACGAGTGATGCGCGACTCTTTCGGACTTTGAAAATTTTTCGATCCAACGAGTGATGCGCGACTCTTTCGGACTTTGAAAATTTTTCGATCCAACGAGTGATGCGCGACTCTTTCGGACTTTGAAAATTTTTCGATCCAACGAGTGATGCGCGACTCTTTCGGACTTTGAAAATTTTTCGATCCAACGAGTGATGCGCGACTCTTTCGGACTTTGAAAATTTTTCGTTCCAACGAGTGATGCGCGACTTTTTCGGACTTTGAAAATTTTTCGATCCAACGAGTGATGCGCGACTCTTTCGGACTTTGAGAATTTTTCGATCCAACGAGTGATGCGCGACTCTTTCGGACTTTGAAAATTTTTCGATCCAACGAGTGATGCGCGACTCTTTCGGACTTTGAAAATTTTTCGATCCAACGAGTGATGCGCGACTCTTTCGGACTTTGAAAATTTTTCGATCCAACGAGTGATGCGCGACTCTTTCGGACTTTGAAAATTTTTCGATCCAACGAGTGATGCGCGACTCTTTCGGACTTTGAAAATTTTTCGTTCCAACGAGTGATGCGCGACTCTTTCGGACTTTGAAAATTTTTCGATCCAACGAGTGATGCGCGACTCTTTCGGACTTTGAAAATTTTTCGATCCAACGAGTGATGCGCGACTCTTTCGGACTTTGAAAATTTTTCGATCCAACGAGTGATGCGCGACTCTTTCGGACTTTGAAAATTTTTCGATCCAACGAGTGATGCGCGACTCTTGCGGACTTTGAAAATTTTTCGATCCAACGAGTGATGCGCGACTCTTTCGGACTTTGAAAATTTTTCGATCCAACGAGTGATGCGCGACTCTTTCGGACTTTGAAAATTTTTCGATCCAACGAGTGATGCGCGACTCTTTCGGACTTTGAAAATTTTTCGTTCCAACGAGTGATGCGCGACTCTTTCGGACTTTGAAAATTTTTCGATCCAACGAGTGATGCGCGACTCTATCGGACTTTGAAAATTTTTCGATCCAACGAGTGATGCGCGACTCTTGCGGACTTTGAAAATTTTTCGATCCAACGAGTGATGCGCGACTCTTTCGGACTTTGAAAATTTTTCGTTTCAACGAGTGATGCGCGACTCTTTCGGACTTTGAAAATTTTTCGATCCAACGAGTGATGCGCGACTCTTTCGGACTTTGAAAATTTTTCGATCCAACGAGTGATGCGCGACTCTTTCGGACTTTGAAAATTTTTCGATCCAACGAGTGATGCGCGACTCTTTCGGACTTTGAAAATTTTTCGATCCAACGAGTGATGCGCGACTCTTTCGGACTTTGAAAAT